>NW_025537840.1:5000-26707 GCF_020615455.1 Coregonus clupeaformis | reverse complement strand
GCTAGTTGGTTGTCTGTCATCTGTCTGTCTGTCTGTCTGTCTGTCTGTCTGTCTGTCTGTGTGTGTGTATGTCTGTATGCAGTGGCGGCTCCTGAAAAAATTCTCAGAACATTTTCTGATGATTTAGGTACCACCCACATTTTTTAAAGATATGTCCAACAACAACACATGAAGACCGGGCCAGCATATAGAGTCAATACCAGAAGGCATTTGTGTCGACTGATCTCAAAAGTGTTGTTAACACAAAAGCAAAATAAGTTATCACAGTAAAATCAAAAGGGTGTTCTTTCATTCCCCTCAACCTGCATAAACAATATGTATGGCTTTGTAAAATTAAACAACCATATTCTGGCCAATTGTATAGATTTGTAAATACTAAACAACCATATTCTGCCAATTGTATAGATTTGTAAAAATAACATAACGATTTATTTGAATGGCAGTACCTTTCCAACATGTCTGCTTGCAGTAAAGGTAGCACTCACAAGGTGGCCAGAGAAAAACCTTTCTTTAGTGTGATCCAAGGATGGTGTTGCAGACCTCTTCAGACAGCCTCTGCTTCTCCTCTTCTCTCAGCTGTTCTGGGTCTTTGGCTCCTGTGCTTCTTGCAGCCATATTAAGAAGGAGTCCCTGAAGACAAACAGACCAATGTGTTTGTTGGCTTTGTACAGTATTGTTGTCTATATGATGCACAGGTATATGCAATGTATCCATGTATATTACAAATACTTCAGTTCCTAGAATGGGCAGGATACTAAAGTCTTTAGTGTTTTGTTAGCCTTTGTGTCTCATAGCCTGGATGTTCAGCACAGTATACAGTGGTGCTCATAAGCTTATGATCCCATCTAATTACTAAAAGATAGAAAAAAAATTGGTGTCCTTAAGGTTGATTACCATTTTTAATTAATCATTAGATCATTTTTAAAAGATGATTTTTTATTTTTATTCCTCTTTTTAGTCAGCTTTAGAATGTGTTCATACATTATGAGCACCACTGCAATACACATATATATAAAATAAATTGAGTGCACCACTGGCCATATATAATAGCAATAATGTATATTTCAAACACAAATGCAGTCTCCTTTCAATATACATTTCCAAATAAAGCTCTGCTTTGAGAAAGATCAATGATATTGTTTAATCTTTATCTTACCTTATGGCCTGCACACTGCTTGCAAGCTGTCGGGGGCACGTTTGATAAAGACAGCATCGATGTCCTTATTCTGTGCTTCTGGTACGGTGGGCTGGTCAAATAACCCAATAACTCCGGATGGCTTCAAAACATTCTATGAGGACCCGTCTCGATTCTCGTAGACAGTGTTCCACACTCTGCTGTTGCTAACCTCATCGTTGTGGCGGCCCGACGGCTACTGTCCCTCATCCAGTTGTGTGGCAATATTCCTCTCACCAAAGCAGGTAATCTCAAACAGCTATCAATGTGGGTCTTTGACAGCTCATTTTCTTAATCTTTTCTGAAAGATGGTGCATATGATTTTGATGGCTGTCCAGCGTTGCTGTCTGCCGTTCATGGATTGCGTTCACGTTACGTATGGCGAACGCGTAAGTGCAAGCCCTCACACACCCATAAGAATGTATTGAAAGCTCAGAAATTTGAAAAAAAAAAATTTACATTAGAGGCTGTAAGAGAGACTTCTGGGCGGGTTTTCAACCTGACTGAGAGAAATCGCCCCATCGCGGGGACATTTAACGACTTTAGCCTGATTGACATTTAGTAGCTGGCAGATTAACGTAACACTAACTACTGTTGCCGCTGATATAATTATTAGAAAAAAAAATCCCTTCCTTTTCCCGTTTGGCAGTCGTCGCCCATATCGCCCTATTGAACCCACACCGCCCCGTATCTGTGTATGCTGTGTATGTGTCTGTCTGTGTATACTGTCTGTCCTGTCTGTCTGTCTGTCTGTCTGTCTGTCTGTCTGTCTGTCTGTCTGTCTGTCTGTCTGTCTGTCTGTCTGTCTGTCTGTCTGTCTGTCTGTCTGTCTGTCTGTCTGTCTGTCAGGTCTGTCTGTTCTGTCTGTCTGTGTGTCTGTCTGTCTATTTCCATTTGTATTATGCTGTTGTGTTATGTCTGTGTTTGTCTGAAGGTGAATGCACCCATTGAAGTGCAAACCCAGGTTTGTTTTCTGTCGGTTTCCATCACCTTCACTTTCACTTCCAAACTACTTCCTGTTAATGAAAACTGCTGTGTTTATGGTGAAACACTGTGATTTAATTAAATTCAACTGTAGCAGTTGAGGAAATATTCAAATAACTCTGTAACGAGTAAGCGGGAGGAAAAGTTATGCATTTCAAATCATTTTCTACCTAATGTAATAGGTATATTCTACACCTTGAGACTCCACTGATTGGTTCTCTTCCTCATTATGCGTTTAACGTTTCCTGTGAAAATAATTACAAATTATATTATCCGGGCCAGTTGCTGACAGGAGACCTGGAGGGGCATCCCTGGCACCATTAACCAGTCAGCATGAAGAGGACAGGAGACCTGGGAGGACATCACAACACCACTGACCAGTCAACATGAAGAGGACAGGAGACCTGGAGACATCACAGCACCACTGACTTGAAAGTCAACATGAAGAGGACAGGAGAACTGGGGGGCATCACAACACCACTGACCAGTCAACATGAAGAGGACAGGAGACCTGGAGGACATCACAGCACCACTGACCGTCCTAGGACGGAGACCTGGAGGTCATACAGCACCACTGACCAGTCAGCATGAAAGGACAGGGGAACTGGGGCATCACAACACACCACTGACCATCAACATGAAAGACAACCTGGAGGTCATCACACACCACTGACCAGTCAACATGAAGAGGACAGGAGAACTGGGGGCCATCACAACACCACTGACCAGTCAGCATGAAGAGGGACAGGAGACCACCTGGAGACATCACACACCACTGACCAGTCAACATGAAGGGACAGAACCACCTGAGGACATCACAGCACGTAATCTTTGTAAGAGGACAAGGAGAACTGAACATCACGCACCACTGACCAGTCAACATGAAGAGGACAGGAGACCACCTGGAGGGCATCACACCACACTGACCAGTCAACATGAAGAGGACAGGAGACATGGGAGGACATCACAGCACCACATCCAATTCCCTCTGCTTCCTATGCGTTTCCCGGAGCAAACTGTTAGGAGTCGTAAACGGTGTGTAACATCTCTTCTCACTTTACCTTCGATAAACACTCCCGTTTACAGCTCAAGAGTGACAAAGAAAGCTAGTGAATAATCCCCTGTCATATACACATAACTTTCAACACTTAGTGCGCTGAAGGAATGTATCTCTTTTATAACATGATTTGGTGCAAAACAACTGAAGGAAGAAGCAGAAGCAGATACACACAGCATCAGTTGGACTGAATGGTCATATTGTCCATCCAAAATAACTGTAATATTGGCCATCTAAACTAACTTAATATTGGCCATCTAACTTAATATTAATACATCTACTAGCAAATATTACGAAAATAACTGTAATAATGGCCATCAAAATAACTGTAATATTAGCCCATCTAAACTTACCTGTAATATTGGCCATCTAAAACTAACTGTAATATTGGCCGCCAAAACAATATTAGCCGCCGAAATAACTGTAATATTGGCCATCTAAACTTATTGTAATATTGTGCATCAAAATATTTCGTTCGAAATTAACGTAATATTGTTATCTAAACTAACTGTAATATTGGCCATCAAAATAACTGTAATTTTTTTATAATTTTTTATTTCACCTTTATTTAACCAAGTAAGCCAGATTGAAACAAGTTCTCATTTGCAACTCGCGACCTGGCCAAGATAAAGCAAAGCAGTGCGATAAAACAACAACACAGAGTTACAGTACATATGAATAACCATGGTCATGCATTTAGAAAATCTATATACAGTGTGTGCAAATGTAGTAAGTTATGGAGGTAAGGCAATAAATAGGCCATAGTGCAAAATAATTACCATTTAGTATTAACTTACTGGAGTGATGATGTGCAGAAGATATGTGCAAATAAATACTGGGTTGCAAATGAGCAAAATAAATAACAATTTAAATAACAATATGGGGATGAGGTATTTGGGTGGGCCTAATTACAGATGGGCTGTGTACAGGTTGATTGATCGGTAAGCTGCTCTGTCAACTGATGCTTAAAGTTACTGAGGGAGATAAGTATCTCCTTCAGAGATTTTGCAGTTCGTTCCAGTCATTTTGCAGCAGAAAATAAGGAATGAAGGCCAAAGGAGGTGTTGGCTTTAGGGGATACCAGTGAGATATACCTGCTGAACCGCATACTACGGGTGGGTGTTGCTATGGTGACCAATGATCTAAAATATGGCGGGGATTTGCCTAGAAGTGATTTATAGATGACCTGGAGCCAGTAGGTTTGGTTATTAGATATGTAGTGAGGCCCAGCCAGCCGGCGTACAGGTCACAGTGAGTGGAGTAGTATATGGGGCTTTGGTGACAGCGGATGGCACTGCAGTGAGAGCTACATCCAGTTTGCAGGTAGAGTGTTGGAAGTTATTTTGCTTAAATTACATTGCCGAAGTCAAGGATCGGTGGGATAGTCAGTTTTACGAGGCCATGTTTGGCAGCATGAGTGAAGAAAACTTTGTTGCGAAATAGAAGCCAATTCTAGATTTAACTTTGAATTTTAGAAAACAGCGCCGGAGAAGATGGCTCGTTTTACAGCCCTCTAACCAATTGTACTATGATGTGTGTTTTCGGCGTTATTATATTTTGTACATAATGTTTCTGCCATGATCTCTTATAACCAAAAAGAGCTTCTGGATATCAGACAGCGAATTACTCACCTCGTATTGAATTATTTTTTCTTCAAAGCGGCCATGAGGATATCATACAGACTCGACAAGGCCCAAATCACGTCATTCGCGTGAGGAAGAGACAGAGATATTGTGGATTTAGATCGGAGGTGCGCTTGTATGATCCGCGAGTAAACTCCTCCTCAATCCTGTGCCAGCGTTCGATCATTTGAAAATAAATTGGGCGATTTAAAATTCACGGTTATCCTACCAACGGACATTAAAAACTGTAATATCTTATATTTCACCCAGTCATGGCTGAGCAGCCACCGGTTCCACATGCAGCTAGTGGGCTTCCTCCGCTACATCGGCAGGATAGAGCGCCCCCGGCTCATTAAGACAAGGGGTGAGCGGTCTGTGTTTATTTGTAAACAACAGCTGGTGCACAAAAATCAAATACTAAGGAAGTCTCGAGTTTTGCTCGCCTGACTAAGAGCTGTCTTATGATAAGCTGTAACCACTGTTCATTTTCATCTATATTTTTTCATAGCTGTCTATTTACCACCACAAACCAATGCTGGCATTAAGATTGCACCTGAATGAGTTGTACAAGACCATAAATCAACGAGCAGCTCATCCAGATGCAGCGCTCCTAGTGGCGGGGACTTTAATGCAGGAAACTTAAATCCGTTCACCTGTTTTCTACCAGCATATTAAAATGTGTGCAACAAAAACTCTAACCACCTTTACTCCACCCGGGGACCATACAAAGCTCTCCCTCGTGCCTCCATTTGGCAAATCTGACCATAACTCTATCCTCCTGATTCCTGTTTAAGCAATAACTAAAACAGGAAGCACCAGTACTTTCGTTAATAAAAAAGTGGTCCAGATGAGCGCCCAATGCTAAGCTACAGGACTGTTTTTGCTACACAACTGGTTCAGGATTCTTCCAACGCATTAAGTACACCACATCATTTACATTTACATTTTAGTAATTTAGCAGACCGCTCTTATCCAACCACTTACAGTTAGTGAATACATTTTTTTTACCTGCCTCAATCGGGCCCACGCTCTATCAACTGAGCTACATCCCCTGCAGGCCATTCCCTCCCCTACCCTGACAACGCTGGGCCAATTGTGCGCCGCCCATGAGTCCTCCCGGTCGCGACCCGGCTGCGACACTGCAGTTCAACCAGGATCTCCTAGTGTTACAGTTAGCACTGCGATGCAGTGCCTTAACCACTGCGCCACTCAGGAGCTCATTCACATCAGTCACTGCTTCATCAACAAGTGCATCGATGATGTTGTCCCCACAGTGACCGTCATTACATACCCCAACCAAAGCCATGGATTACAGGGAAACATCCACGCACTGAGCTAAAGGTGCTCCGCTTTCAAGAGCAGGACTCCTAACCCGTAACGCTTATAAAATCCCGCTATACCTCCCATTAACCATCAAACGCAAAGAGTCAATACAGACTAAGATTGAATCGTACTACACTGGCTCTGGCCTCGTCCAGATGTGGCAGGGCTTGAAAACTATTACAGACTACAAGGAAGCACAGCCGCGAGCTGCCCAGTGACACAACCTACCAATGAGCTAACCACTTCTATGCTCGCTCGAGGCAAGCAACACTGAAGCATGCGCCCAGAGCACCAGCTGTTCCGGATGACTATGTGATCACGCTCTCCATACGATGTGAGTAAGACTTTTAAGCAAGGTCAACATTCACAAGGCCGCAGAGACGGATTACCAGGATGTTACTCCGGCATGTGCTAACCAACTGGCAAGTGTCTTCACTGACATTTTCAACATGTCCCTGACTGAGTCTGTAATACCAACATATTTCAAGCAGACCACCATAGTCCCGTGCCCAAACTCTGAGATAACCTATGCCCTAAATGACTACCACCCTAGCACTGACGTCTGTAGCCAAAGTGCTTTAAAGGCTGGTCATAGCTCCTCACACATTATCCCAAACCCTAACCCACTCCAATTTACGCTACCGCCCCAACAGATCCACAGATGATGCAATCTCTATTGCCTCCCACTGCCCTTTTCCCACCTGGACAGGAACACCTACGTGAAATGCTATTCATTGACTACAGCTCAGCATTCAACACCATAGTGCCCTCCTAAGCTCATCCACTAAGCTAAGGATCCTGACTACACACTCCCTCTGCAACTGGATCCTACTCCTATGGCCCCCCCAGGTGGTAGTGTAACAACACATCTGCCACACTGATACATCAACACGGGGCCCCCTCAGGAGTGCTGCTCAGTCCCCTCCTGTACTCTCTGTTCACCCATGACTGCATGGCCAGGCACGACTCCAACACCATCATTAAGTTTGCTTGACGACACAACAGTGGGAAGGCCTGATCACCGACAACGATGATACGCCTATAGGGAGGAGGGTCGAGACCTGGCCGTGTGGTGCCAGGACAACAACCTCTCCCTCAACGTGACCAAGACAAAGGAGATGATTATGGACTACAGGAAAAAAAGAGGACTGAGCACGCCCCCATTCTCATCGACGGGGCTGTAGTGGAACAGGTTGAGAGCTTCAAGTTCCTTGGTGTCCACATCACCAACGAACTATCATGGTCCAAACACACCAAGACAGTCGTGGAAGAGACGACAAAGCCTATTCCCCCTCAGGAGACTGAAAAGATTTGGCATGGGTCCTCAGATCCTCAAAAAATTCAGCTGCACCATCGAGAGCATCCTGACTGGTTGCATCACCGCCTGGTATGGCAACTGCTTGGCCTCCGACCGCAAGGCACTACAGAGGGTAGTGCGTACGGCCCAGTACATCACTGGGGCCAAGCTTCCTGCCATCCAGGACCTCTACTACCACCGGTGTCAGAGAAGGCCCTCAAAAGTCAAAGACTCCAGCCACCCTAGTCATAGACTGTTCTCTCTGCTACCGCACGGCAAGCGTACCGAGTGCCAAGTCTAGGTCCAAAAGACTTCTCAACAGCTTCTACCCCAAGCCATAAGACTCCTGAACAGCTAATCATGGCTACCCGGACTATTTGCACTGCCCCCCACCCCATCCTTTTTACGCTGCTTGCTACTCTGTTAATATTTACTGCACTAGTCACTTTAACTCTACCCACATGTACATAATACCTCAACTACCTCAACTAGCCCGGTGCCCCACGCACTTTGACTCTGCAATGGTACCCCCCTGTATATATAGCCTCCCTACTGTCACTTTATTTTACTTCTGCTCTTTTTTCTCTCAACACTTTTTTTGTTGTTGTTTTATTTTTACTTTTTTTTGTAAAAAATAAATGCACTGTTGGTTAAGGGCTGTAAGTAAGCATTTCACTGTAATGTCTGCACCTGTTGTATTCGGCGCATGTGACCAATAACATTTGATTTGATTTGATTTGAGATGCTTAATGTGAGTCTGGAAGGAGAGTTTACGGTCTAACCAGACACCTAGGTATTTGTAGTTGTCCACATATTCTAAGTCAGACCCGCCGAAAGTAGTGATTCTAGTCGGGTGGGCGGGTGCAAGCAGTGTTCGATTGAAGAGCATGCATTTTGTTTTACTAGCGTTTAAGAGCAGTTGGAGCCTCACGGAAGGATTGTTGTATGGCATTGAAGCTCGTTTGGAGGTTTGTTAACACAGTGTCAATGGAGGCCAGATGTGTACAAAATCGGTCGTCTGCGTAGAGTGGATCTGAGAGTCACCAGCAAGAAGCGACATCATTGATATACACAGAAAATAGAGTCGGCCCGAGATTTGAACCCTGTGGCACCCCATAGAGACTGCCAGAGGTCCAGACAACAGGCCCTCCGATTTGACACATTGAACTCTATCTGCGAAGTAATTGGCGAACCAGGCGAGGGCAGTCATTTACGAGAAACCAAGGCTATTTAGTCTGCCAATAAGAATGCGGTGATTGACAGAGTCAAAAGCCTTGGCCAGGTCGATGAAGACGGCTGCGCAGTACTGTCTTTTATCGATCGCGGTTATTATATCATTCATCCCAAAAAACTGTAATATTGGCCATCCAAATTAACAATAATGTCGGCCATCCAATAAGACAAACTGTTGAAGGGATGCCATTGATGGAACGATAGTGAGATGGGGACTGGGCGGTAATATTGGCCATCCAAAGTAACAATAATAAATTATTATATATCCAGAGAAACAATCACGTCACATTTGGCACCACCTGCAATGTCCTAATAAAACCTGATGCACACTAGGCATATCTAATAGTACTGTTATTTATCTAATGTAAATTAGTTCTGTTATACTGACTCCACTTTCTATTGAAACCATAAATGTAACCAGGACTCAGTGTTGACGTGTGTGTGTGTGTGTGTGTGTGTGTGTATGTTGTGTGAATGTTGTGTGTATGTTGTGTGTATGTTGTGCACATGTTGTGTATGTTGTGTGAATGTTGCGTGTATGTTGCGGAGGTACACATCTACAGCATCAGGAAGAAGTGTGGCTGAGAAAAGCTGACATCATTGTAACTGACACACATGTACGCATGACAATGTGTGGAAGTGCTGAATAGCCTTTTGTTACACACATAGTTATTCTCCTTAACGTGAAGTCTATAGTGAATGGAACCCAGTTCAGTCTATAGTGAATGGAACCCAGTTCAGTCTATAGTGAATGGAACCCAGTTCGGTCTATAGTGAATGGAACCCAGTTCAGTCTATAGTGAATGGAACCCAGTTCAGTCTATAGTGAATGGAACCCAGTTCGGTCTATAGTGAATGGAACCCAGTTCGGTCTATAGTGAATGGAACCCAGTTCGGTCTATAGTGAATGGAACCCAGTTCGGTCTATAGTGAATGGAACCCAGTTCGGTCTATAGTGAATGGAACCCAGTTCAGTCTATAGTGAATGGAACCCATTTCGGTCTATAGTGAATGGAACCCATTTCGGTCTATAGTGAATGGAACCCAGTTCAGTCTATAGTGAATGGAACCCAGTTCGGTCAATAGTGAATGTAACCCAGTTCGGTCTATAGTGAATGGAACCCAGTTCGGTCTATAGTGAATGGAACCCAGTTCAGTCTATAGTGAATGGAATCCAGTTCGGTCAATAGTGAATGGAACCCAGTTCGGGTCTATAGTGAGATGGAACCCAGTTCGTCTATAGAATGGAACCCAGTTCGGTCTATAGTGAATGGAACCCAGTTCGGTCTATAGTGAATGGAACCCAGTTCGGTCTATAGTGAAAGGAGACCCAGTTCGGTCTATAGTGAATGGAACCCGTTCAGTCTATAGTGAATGGAACCCGTTCGGTCTATAGTGATTGGAACCCAGTTCGGTCTATAGTGAATTAACCCAGTTCAGTCTATAGTGAATGGAACTCCAGTTCGGTCTATAGTGAATGGAACCCATTTCGGTCTATAGTGAATGGAACCCGTTCGGTCTATAGTAAATGGAACCCAGTTCAGTCTATAGTGAATGGAACCCAGTTGCAGTCTTATAGTGAATGGAACTCAGTTCAGTCTATAGTGAATGGAACCCAGTTCGGTCTATAGTAAATGGAACCCAGTTCAGTCTATAGTGAATGGAACCCAGTTCGGTCTATAGTGAATGGAACCCAGTTCGGTCTATAGTGAATGGAACCCAGTTCGGGTCTATAGTGAATGGAACCCGTTCGGTCTATAGTGACTGGAACCCAGTTCGGTCTATAGTGAATGGAACCCAGTTCGGTCTATAGTGAATGGAACCCAGTTCGGTCTATAGTGATTGGAACCCAGTTCGGTCTATAGTGAATGGAACCCAGTTCGTCTATAGTGAATGGAACCCAGTTCAGTCTATAGTGAATGGAACCCAGTTCGGTCTATAGTGAATGGAACCCAGTTCGGTCTATAGTGAATGGAACCCAGTTCGGTCTATATTGAATGGAACCCAGTTCAGTCTATAGTGATTGGAACCCAGTTCGGTCTATAGTGAATTAACCCAGTTCAGTCTATAGTGAATGGAACCCAGTTCGGTCTATAGTGAATGGAACCCATTTCGGTCTATAGTGAATGGAACCCAGTTCAGTCTATAGTGAATGGAACCCAGTTCAGTCTATAGGTGAATGGAACCCAGTTCAGTCTATAGTGAATGGAACCCAGTTCGGTCTATAGTAAATGGAACCCAGTTCAGTCTATAGTGAATGGAACCCAGTTCAGTCTATAGTGAATGGAACCCAGTTCAGTCTATAGTGAATGGAACCCAGTTCGGTCTATAGTAAATGGAACCCAGTTCAGTCTATAGTGAATGGAACCCAGTTCAGTCTATAGTGAATGGAACCCAGTTCGGTCTATAGTGAATGGAACCCAGTTCAGTCTATAGTGAATGGAACCCAGTTCGGTCTATAGTGAATGGAACCCAGTTCGGTCTATTACAAGCTACGGTCGACATAATACTCAGTCTGTGTCACAACATCTACCCTATTACAATTCCCTCAGTTTGTGAATCCTCTCAATGCTCAATAAAACAGCAGCATGAAAACTGTCAACTTCACAGAACCACAAAGTGAGGCTGTGTACCAAATTGCACCCTTTTCCCCTATGGGCCTTGGTGAAAAGTAGGGTACTATATTGGGAATAGGGTGCAATTTGGGGCACAACCAGAGAGACAGAAGGAGTGGGTTTTCATTTGAGGCTACAATAGAGGAAGTGGGAGGAGCTTTCATGTTCTTTCTCAAGGCCTTAATGAAACCTGACTGTATCATTAATTGTTAGGCTGATATAAATGGAGAGGCTTCGGGATGATTGATGATTTGAAGAAGGCCATGTGAAGCCCGCAGTGTGATAAGACTAGCTGGGGTAATTACACTGGAAATGCTAGGCTGTAGAACACTGCAGAAGGAAAAGTACACGGTGTGTGTGTGTGTGTGTGTGTGTGTGTGTGTGTGTGTGTGTACGTTGAAGAAGGAAGCTCCCCCTCCATTTTACCGATCCTGCGAGCCGCATGGAGTCGGAGTGGTGTTCCAATTCAACTTTGAGTTCTAGCCCTCTAGTTCTATAGTATCAGCAGAGCCACCTGCCACTAAAACCTGCCACTAAAACCTGCCTGCCACTAAAACCTGCCTGTCACTAAAACCTGCCTGTCACTAAAACCCGCCTGTCACTAACAATCCGTCTGTCACAAACCTGCCTGTCACTAAACCTGCCTGTCACTAAACATATTATTCTGTATGTAAATCCATGCCACTCCATTTAGTATGATATGTTACGTTTGGTTACATTACATTAGCTACCAATGGCATAGCGTTTGTACAATATAACACAGATTGTATGACGTACAGTGTCCAACGTCTAGATTGCACCAGTATGCTTTGACGCGAATTACATTTGTGACCTTCCATTTAATATGATATGTTACGTTACGTTATGAAGTAGCATACATTAGGCTACCAATGTAATAGTGGTCGCACAACATAATATGAATTGTAGGACGTACAGTATTCTACGTCTAGATTGGCACCAGTATGCTGTGACCCGTTTAGCATTACGTTCAACTGCTTTAGTATGATATATTACATTCAACTGCTTTTAGTATGATATGTTACGTTAGGTTACATTACATTAGGCTACCAATGGAATATCGTTGTAGAATATAATACGAATCGTAGGACGTACATCATCCTACGTCTTGATTTCCACCGATATAAATGCTTAGAACGAATGAAAGAAAGTAAAGCATGATGTGCATACCAGTTACACAACAATCCAGAGTAATTTCCGACTACAGTGAGAGGACATAGTCCATAGTGTGATACGAACAGCTGACAGAAATGACATACTGTGGCTCTGACCTATTCAAGTCAATAGTTGAGTTTGGGTTAGATTTTAACAGGGGTTTATATACTACCTCAGAACAATCTCAACAGTGCATATGGGTAAAAGCGAACAGGCTATTTGATATTATTCAGCACACAAAATGTGATATACAAGTTTTACTGAATATTAAAAAATGTAAGGGTTGTGCGCATTAACACAATTCTGAATGATAAGCAGGTTGATCACATTTATATTGCCGGTTCAGTTCAACGTGTCTCCAGATTAAAATTAAAGCTAGATTCACAAGTTTAATGCCAGGGTCTCTATTTAATCGGAATACTTTTCATAATGTCTATAAATATTTAGAATGGAGATTGTGGTAGAAAAAATGCCTTGTACAACGTTTTCATGGAGAAAACAAAAAACCTACGCTCTCTTTGAAAGGGTTACATTTGGGACACTCAGATTGGAAATGCTTTCCATCTCTTCCAGATATCTCGAACTACATCTGTCAATAGGAATGTCTATATAAACAGCAGTAGCTGGTCTAACCACCACTGCTACAATTTAGGTTTGAAATATGCTTTGACCATACAGGAACTACTAGCAACAAAATGAACTCAACTCAAGCCATCATGAGTACGGAACTATGATGGAACAAGTAGTATCCAACACTGAGAAGGGCTTGTGTTTTTTTTTAAAACAGCATACACATAAAATAACAGCCCAATGTTCAACTAGGAATAATTTACAGTATAGTTTAGTATCTGTTAAGATTTAACTGGATAAGAACCCAAATGCAGACAAGTACACCAAGCCAGAGAAGTTTTAACAGGTTTATTTACAATGTTCAAAGTCCAGGTTTCCAAATATATGGGAAGAGCAAGTCCAGGTACAGGGAGGGTAACAGATCCAGATCAGGGCAGGTGTGGTACCGTAATGTCCTAGTGTCCGTGGTGAGTCCAAAAGAGAGGTCCGGTAATGGAGAGCAGGATGGTGGTGGCAGGAGTGAAGCGGAGGCAGGAGTCAGGTTCCAAATATCTGTGGCAAGGTAGAAAAAAGTAAATAGAACAGACCAAAAACACAAAGAGCAACAATAACCAGGTTGTGTCGGCAGGCGAGACTAACATGGTCTTATTGACTATGATCTGACGATGAGTGGTAAGTTTGACCGGGTCTTAAAGGTGAGGTGATATGGTGAATGAGCTGCAGCTGGAACCCTGACTCCGCACACACAGACTTCACTCACTGCAATCAAGGACAGACAGGGGGAGGGAGAGCAGAGAGAGCTACCTATCAGCAGTAGGCCTAACAGTACCCCCCCTCTACGGACGCCACCTGGCGGCCCGACGGAATTTATCGGGATGTAACCTGAAACTCTCCGGACCAGATCAGGATCCACAATGGCCAAGCTCCTGGGCACCCAGGAACGTTCCTCGGGACCATAATCCCTCCCAATCCACCAGGTACTGGAAACCACGATCTCATCGAACATCCAGAAGTCCGATGTGTAGACCCGACCCCACCCACGATCTTGGGCGGAGGAGGGGGACGAGAGGGCGGGCACAAAGGGCTAACCGACACAGGCTTAATCTGGGAAACATGAAAGGAGAATGAACCCGTAGGGAGGCAGGAAGCTGTAGCTTAACCGCGCAGGGGTTAACAATAGACATTCTTGAACGGTCCTATAAAACGAGGCGCCATCTTCTTAGACTCCACCTTCAATGAAGGTCCGTGACTTCAGCCATAGCCTCTTGGACCAGGAGTAACCGGGAGCCTGGGAACCGGTGACTGTTGGCTTGCCTCTGCATGTACGCTTGAAGCTCGGGACAGAGCTACCCTGGCCTTCCTCCAGACCTTGAAGCAGCGGGGCGCATGTGGGACTGCACCGAGGGTACCGCAAGTTCCCTCTCTTGGGAAGGGAACAGGGAGGTTGATAACCCAGAGCACACGAAAAGGAGACAAACCAGAGGAAGCGTTAGATCAAGGTGTTATGAGCATAGTTCCACCCAGGGGAGCATGGAGCTCCATGACCCAGGGTTAGACCCAGTGACACAGCGAAGTGCGGTCTCCATCTCCTGGTTCGCTCTCTCGGCTTGCCCGTTGGTCTGGGGGTGATATCCAGAGGACCGTCTGCTGGGTTCATGTTGGTCAGATCATACTGTTAAGATTTAACTGGATAAGAACCCAAATGCAGACAAGTACACCAAGCCAGAGAAGTTTTAACAGGTTTATTTACAATGTTCAAAGTCCAGGTTTCCAAATATATGGGAAGAGCAAGTCCAGGTACAGGGAGGGTAACAGATCCAGATCAGGGCAGGTGTGGTACGTAATGTCCTAGTGTCCGTGGTGAGTCCAAAAGAGGGTCCGGTAATGGAGAGCAGGATGGTGGTGGCAGGAGTGAAGCGGAGGCAGGAGTCAGGTTCCAAATATCTGCTGGCACAGGAGAAAAGTAAATAGCAACAGACCAAAAACACAAAGAGCAAAAATAACCAGGTTGAGTCGGCAAGCGAGACTAACATGGTCGTCTTGACTATGATCTGACGATGAGTGGTAAGTTTGACCGGGTCTTAAAGGCTGAGGTGATATGGTGAATGAGCTGCAGCTGGAACCCTGACTCCCGCACACCAGACTTCACTCCTGCAATCAAGGACAGACAGAGGGGAGGGAGAGAGCAGAGAGAGCTACCTATCAGCAGTAGGCCTAACAGTATCTTCTTTGTCCTGGCCTCTTTCTTGGGGGGATATTGGGAGGGCAGTCCTCCGAGGGGTGGGGACACCTCTTGACAATACTTTTGATGTTGTCCTGTGAATAACAAAAAAAAAGTTACAATATTATTAAGTTGGAAACTTCAACTTAAAAAGTACACTCTAAAAACGATGGATAATGCTCCCTTTAGCAGACATTTAGATTGCAAGACAAGACCTTATAATAATAATAATATGCCATTTAGCAGACGCTTTATCCAAAGCGACTTACAGTCATGCTTGCATACATTTTTGTATGGGGTGGTCCCGGGATCGAACAACCCACTACCTTGGCGTTACAAGTGCCGTGCTCTACCAGCTGAGCTACAGAGGACCACTTATGGCTTGGGCTGAATACTGCTGCCAGTATCAGAGGAGACAGAGAGGGAGCAAAGGAAACAGAATGAGAAAGGAATATATACACTGAGTGTACAAAACATTAGGAACCCCTGCTCTTTCCATGATATACAGTGGCTTGCAAAGTATTCACCTCCCCCTTTGGCATTTTTTCCTATTTTGTTGTCTTACAACCTGGAATTAAAATTGATTTTTTGGGGGGTTTGAATAATTTCATTTACACAACATTCCTACCATTTTGAAGATGCAAAATATTTTTTCTTGTGAAACAAAGAAGAAATAAGAAGAAAAAAATGAAACTTGAGCGTGCATAACTATTCACCCCCCAAAGTCAATACTTTGCAGAGCCACCTTTTGCCTCAATTACAGCAGCAAGTCTCTTGGGGTATGTCTCTATAAGCTTGGCACATCTAGCCACTGGGATTTTTGCCCATTCTTCAAGGCAAAACTGCTCCAGCTCCTTCGAGTTGGATGTGTTCTGCTGTTGTACAGCAATCTTTAAGTCATACCACAGATTCTCAATTGGATTGAGGTCTGGGCTTTGACTAGGCCATTCCAAGACATTTAAATGTTTCCCCTTAAACCACTCAAGTGTTGCTTTAGCAGTATGCTTAGGGTCATTGTCCTACTGGAAGGTGAACCTCTATCCCAGTCTCAAATCTCTGGAAGACTGAAAGTCAGGTTTCCCTCAAGAATTTCCCCTGTATTTAGCGCTCCATCCATCATTCCTTCAATTCTGACCAGTTTCCCAGTCCCTGCCGATTAAAAACATCCCCACATCATGATGCTGCCACCACCATCCTTCACTGTGGGGATGGTGTTCTCGAGGGGTGATGAGAGGTGTTGGGTTTGCGCCAGACATAGCATTTTCCTTCATGGCCAAAAAACTCAATTTTAGTCTTGCCTGGTCCGTGAGTTTTGGTGGTGGCCCTCTCTTGGCAGGTTTGTTGTGGTGCCATATTCTTTCAATTTTTTTATAATGGATTTAATTGTGCTCTGTGGGATGTTCAAAGTTTCTGATATTTTTTTATATGATCTGTACTTCTCCACAACCTTGTCGCTGACCTGTTTGGAGAGCTCATTGGTCTTCATGGTGCCGCTTTCTTGGTGGTGCCCCTTGCTTAGTTGTGTTGCAGACTCTGGGGCCTTTCAGAACAGATGCATATATACTGAGATCATGTGACACTTAGATTGCACACAGGTGGACTTTATTTAACTAATTATGTGACTTCTGAAGGTAATTGGTTGCACCAGATCTTATTAAGGGGCTTCATAGCAAAGGGAGTGAATACATATGCACGCATTACTTTTCCGTTATTTATGTTTAATTTTTTTTTTAAATAAGTAGTTTTTTTCATTTCACTTCACCAATTTGGACTATTTTGTGTATGTCCATTACATGAAATCCAAATTAAAATCCATTTAAATTACAGGTTGTAATGCAACAAAATAGGAAAAACGCCATGATGAATACTTTTGCAAAGGCACTGTAGACCAGAGCTGCCCAACCCTGTTCCTGGAAGAGCTACCCTCCTGAAGGTTTTCGCTCCAACCCCAGTAGTAACTAACATGACTCAGTTTATCAGCCAGCTAATTGTTAGAATCAGGTGCGCTATTCACGCTCAGCTCTCAGCCTCCATGAAGAACTCGTCTCCATTGTGTCCTGGGATGGCCTCTCCGCCAGGCACCCCGGAGCAGGCAGTGGTGGTCTTTGATGGGGAGGGGTGGGGGGGTTTGTGGTCTTAGCTTTTCTTTTGACACATGTTTTTTTGGAGGGCAGGGGTGAGCTGGGTTGAGGGTGGGATGTTTGGGGGAGCCTTCAGCACAGGGTTAGGATGCTGTGCACAACTTCTGTGAACATAACACTGTCTCTGTTATGTATCAACTTGACATGGAATGATTCACAGTCATCAAACAACTGGAAGGAGAAAATAAATGGATTACACAGCAAGTGTTTCTCTCTCATCATCGAAACCGTTGTAGTTTCTCAGTTTGTGGAGTTCCTCCATTTGTTCCTCCATCCCCATTCACAACATTGGTGGCATGGAGAACCTGCCCTTGAATGTCTCATAATTCACTTTACACCACTCTGCTGCATCCCTTGTGTCCCAAAGAATAACATTGTCTTCCTGTAATGAAAAGTTATTTATTGACAAGTTATTACAAACGTTATTTATTTACTCAAAGGCCTCAAGTGGGACTTAGTATAGCACATTAAAAACACAGTCAATATATGAAACAACAGATGTACTTAGTATAGACCTCTTCCAAAACAACCGTTTCTGATCCTATTTCATATGTACAATCCTTTTAGTTCAAGCCCTACGGCAGTAAATTGTGTAGCTAGCAAGCAATGTTACTAGCTAACTAATGTTAGCTACTAATGTTAGCTAGCTAACTATAGCCAGCCAGCTGAGAGCTAACAATGTGACTTACTAACTAAAAAGAAACGTCCCTTTTTCAGGACCCTGTCTTTCAAAGATCATTTGTAAAAATCCAAATAACTCACAGATCTTCATTGTCAAAGGGTTTAAACACTGTTGCTCCCATGCTTGTTCAATGAACCATAAACAAATTAATGAACATGCACCTGTGGAACGGTTGTTAAGACACCAACAGCTTACAGACGGTGCAAATGAAGGTCACAGTTGTGAAAAACTTAGGAACTAAAGAGGCCTTTCCTACTGACTCTGAAAAACACCAAAAGAAAAGATGCCCAGGGTCCTGCTCAGCTGCGTGAACAGCCTTGGCGTGCCGCAGGAGGCATGAGGACTGCAGATGTGGCAAGGGCAATAAATTGCAATGTCCGTACTGTGAGACGCCTAAGACAGCCTACAGGGACAGGACGGACAGCTGATCGTCCTCGCAGTGGCAGACCACGTGTAACAACACCTGCACAGGATCGGTACATCCGAACATCACACCTGCAGGACAGGTACAGGATGGCAACAACAACTGCCCGAGTTACACCAGGAACGCACAATCCCTCCATCAGTGCTCAGACTGTCCGCAATAGGCTGAGAAAGGCTGGACTGAGGCCTGTGTAAGGCAGGTCCTCACCAGACATCACCGTGCAACAACACGCCGCCATGGGCACAAACCCATCGTCACTGGACCAGACAGGACTGGCAGAAAGTGCTCTTCACTGACGAGTCGCGGTTTTGTCTCACCAGGGGTGATGGTCGGATTCGCGTTACGTCGAAGGAATGAGCGTTATACGAGGCCTGTCCTCTGGAGTGGGATCGATTTCAAGGTGGAGGGTCCGTCATGGTCTGGGGCGGTGTGTCACAGCATCATCGGACTGAGCTTGTTGTCATTGCAGGCAATCTCAATGCTGTACGTTACAGTGAAGACATCCTCCTCCCTCATGTGGTACCCTTCCTGCAGGCTCATCCTGACATGACCCTCCAGCATGATAATGCCACCAGCCATACTGCTTGTTCTGTGTGTGATTTCCTGCAAGACAGGAATGTCATTGTTCTGCCATGGCCAGCGAAGAGCCTGGATCTCAATCCCATTGAGCACATCTGGGATCTGTTTGATCAGAGGGTGAGGGCTCGGGCCATTCCCCCCAGAATGTCTGGGAACTTGCAGGTGCCTTGATGGAAGAGTGGGGTAACATCTCACAGCAAGAACTGGCACATCTGGTGCAGTCCATGAGGAGGAGATGCACTGCAGGACTTAATGCAGCTGGTGGCCACACCAGATACTGACTGTTACTTTTGATTTGACCCTCCCTTTGTTCAGGACACATTATTCAATTTCTGTTAGTCACATGTCTGTGGAACTTGTTAAGTTTGCTGAAAATAAACGCAGTTCACAGTGAGAGGACGTATCTTTTTTTGCGGAGTTCAACTATAGCCAGCTACCTTGAGAGCAGGAAAATTATTATCCACTTGAAGGCTGACATAAAAAAATTAATCAGCAATCAATCAAATAATTTTCTTACCCATGAGATGTGCTAGTTCCACAGAGTGTTCACAGAGTTATTTAAATTATCTTTGCTAGTATCGTCAGTTGTGTTACGCTCCCAAAAAAATAAGAGGGAATTATGAAAAAGTAGGTAGGCGACGTTTTGGCTAACGTAACGTAACAGATGATACTAATTGGAGTGGCTTGGATTTACACACAGAATAATACATTTAGTGACAGGTGGGTTTTAGTGACAGGCAGCTCGGCTCCGGGACTGCAGCAGGATGCATCTCCTCCAGTTGGCCCCCTTCAAACGAAGCCGGCGAATCGACATGCACACTTCCTACTCGAGTGGTCATCAAAACTCCCATAATGCTCTGCAACCCAAAGATCTAAAGTTGCTTCAGGAAGATGGCTGACAAAAATACTGGAAAGGAGGCAAATGTAAGTAGTTATAACTTCATAACAAATCATGACATTTTTTATTTTATTTTTTATTTTATTTTTACAGTTGAGAGGATTATGTTAATTAATGTAGAGGAATACAATTATGTATATTTTGGGGTAAAGAATTAGTTTTACGAAAAATCGCTATTTAACAAGATAGCTTACTAGCGTAACATTAACCAACTGGCTATACATTTAGCTTGCTATGTGGGCATCATTTGTTTGAATTGTAAATAATGTTGTTTAATGTGTTTAGGGACTCCTGAGCAAACCAGTAAACCAGGCTGTCATCTTGTGAAACCCAGCGGATGTAAAGAATCTAGCTAAAGCATTTACTCCAAAGGGAATATACAATCTTGTAAGCTTGCCTTGCTGTTGATAAACAAATATTTCAAACTCATATTCACTTGTCATTGTTCTTTATTGTGGTAGAAATTAAAGATATTTGCCAGTGAAGGTAGTAGCTAATTATTTCCTTGCTTATTGCTATATACCTGTATACTATGGATGTGTCTATCCAATCTGTGTATGGACCCTAAAACGTTTGGTATAAATATTAGTTCAGAACACTGGTTTAAATTGTTCTAGCTACAATGCTTCCACTGTGAAGGAAATTAAACATCAAACTGCCATGGTCCTGTTTCAGTACTACTCCACATTGAACCACAGCCAGAGGATGGCTACATCACTACTCCACATTGAACCACAGCCAGAGGATGGCTACATCACTACTCCACATTGAACCCCAGCCAGAGGATGGCTACATCACTACTACACATTGAACCACAGCCAGAGGATGGCTACATCACTACTACACATTGAACCACAGCCAGAGGATGGCTACATCACTACTACACATTGAACCACAGCCAGAGGATGGCTACATCACTACTACACATTGAACCACAGCCAGATGATGGCCACATCACTACTCCACATTGAACCACAGCCAGAGGATGGCTACATCACTACTACACATTGAACCACAGCCAGAGTATGGATACATTAAGGCACATAGTTATTCTGCTGCAGGCTGTCGTTAATGAATTGCTTGGTATCCGTTGGCTGTTTGGCAGTGATGTGTGCAGTGATGTAGTGATGTCTCTTCCCTAGGGTGATGTAGTGATGTCCCAATCCCTAGGGTGATGTAATGGGTGATGTAGAGTGCACCTCTGTTTTTCATCCTCTCCTTCTAATCAGGGCTAATTCAGACCGGGGACACCAGGTGAGTGCAATTAACTACCAGGTAGAAATAAAAAACATAAGAGTTTCGGCCCTCCAGGCCCGGAATTGAAGAACCCTGCCCTAGGGTGATGTAGTGAGGTCTCTTTCCCTAGGGTGATATAGTGATGTACCATTCCCTAGGGTGATGTCTTGATGTCCCAATCCCTAGGGTGATGTAGTGATGTACCATTCCCTAGGGTTATGTTGTGATGTCCCATTCCCTAGGGTGATGTAGTGATGTACCATTCCCTAGGGTTATGTTGTGATGTCCCATTCCCTAGGGTGATATAGTGATGTACCATTCCCTAGGGTTATGTAGTGATGTCCCATCCCTAGGGTGATGTAGTGATGTCCCATTCCCTAGGGTGATATAGTGATGTCCCATTCCCTAGGGTTATGTTGTGATGTCCCATTCCCTAGGGTGATGTAGTGATGTCCCATTCCCTAGGGTGATATAGTGA
>NW_025537840.1:0-2500 GCF_020615455.1 Coregonus clupeaformis | reverse complement strand
CATAAGCACTTTTCACCTGTTTAGACACAACTTGCCAACACATTTTCATTGTGATGCACCCGTGCTGCATAATGGTGAGCACAGGTGACAAAAGTCAAACACAATTAGAGCACAGGTATCACCACTTGAACACAACAACTCAAAATTGATCACACTTGTGTCTAATGATGTGAGGGAACATATACAGTAAGCCAGTTCAGAGAGCACTGGTTTGTGAGGCCCCTACAATGGATAGAAATATGAGAGGAAGAGTTCGTGTGAGAGGAGGTCGAGGTGGTCAGCGAAGACAAAAGAACAGTAATATCTGATGAAATCAGAGCTACTGTGATTGACCATGTTCTTGTCCATGGTATGAACATGAGGGGAGGCTGGACAAAGGGTACAACCAAACATCAGTAGATTCACTGTGTCCACCATAATCCGAAGATTTAGAGAAGAGAACAGGTAATTACCTTTTTTTGACATTATAGTACAGTATGTAAATGTTGACAGCAATTACTGTATGACATACTATATACTGTACCACAAGTATACTGTAAGTGAATATATGTTTCAGTACATCACTGTACCAATGTACTGTAGTATTGTAATGGAGGTTGGTCTAACTGTTTGTAGGCCTAGTATTCCATGTATATTTTTTGTAACTCCATGTTCTCTTTTTGTAGAACTGAAAGACTGCCACATGGGGGTGGGAGGACAGGTATGTTCTCCTTACACCAAGAGACCCCTAATTGTTGATATGGTCCGTGAGAACAATGCCATTAAACTGAGCGAAATTCAGCAGAAGATCATTGAGGACCATTTACATTTTGAGGGTATCAACAGTGTCAGCCTCTCTACTGTTGATCGTGTCCTCAAGCGCAACAGACTGCGCATGAAACAGCTATACAGAGTGCCCTTTGATCGCAACTCAGACAGAGTCAAAGAGCAAAGATTCCAGTATGTACAGGTTGGCATATATCCAGACACATTCAATGTTGATTACTCTAAGTAGTGATTTACTGTAGTGGCCTAAATCACTTTTTCCGTATCACTTACAAAACTATATCTATTTCTACAGAGGGTTTTTCAACTGGATGCAATGGAAAGACCCCATCAATACATCTACATGGATGAAGCTGGGTTTAATCTCACCAAAAGGAGAAGGAGAGGCCGTAATGTGATTGGCCATCGGGCCATTGTTGGTGTTCCTGGGCAGCGTGGGTGGCAATGTCATATTATGTGCTGCCATCAGCAATCATGGGGTTGTCCACCATCATGCCAACCTGGGGCCCTACAACACTCACCAGCTCCTCATTTTCCTCAATCACATGCGAGATGCTTTGTTAGGGGCAGCAAGGATGAGCATCCCATCTATGTTGTTGTTTGGGACAATGTGAGTTTTCACAGAGGCCCTCCAGGTTAGAGAGTGGTACAATATGAACCAAGGTTTTATCAATCTTTGCCTTCCACCGTACTCCCCTTTCCTAAACCCCATTGAGGAATTCTTCTCTCTCATGGCGGTGGAAGTATATGAACGCCTAACCTTACACCAGGGTAAATCTCCTGCAAGCCATGGGACTTGCCTGTGGTGACATAGGTGTGAAGGCATGCCAAGCCTGGATACGGCATGCCAGGGGTTTTTTCCCCACGTTGCCTGGCCAGGACAAAATGTGGCCTGTGATGTGGATGAAGTCCTGTGGCCTGACCCAGTACGGAGACATGATGCTGTGGCTGAGTAATGCACTTATTTGTATATTTTGTACTTTATTTTTACATGGGCTTACTGTACACAAGTGGCAAACGCATAAGATTTCTGTTTGTTTTTACAAGTGCTTCGATGTAAATGCACAAGATTTCTGTTTTGTCTTTTGTACAAGTGCTAAATGCACAGTTTTTTTGTTTTGCAACATGCATTTAGCCTACAGTGAACAATAAACATTTATTTCTCCAGCTTCATGTCCTGAGCATTGTGTTTTCTATTTTTCTACGTAGTGTTTAGTGAACTGTTCAGTAGTGTTTTTATTTTGATTGACTCGGGGCGCGATTTGAAAACATAGTTCAGTTTTGGAAGCACAGATTGAACTGTTTTGAGGTGAAAGTTTGGTTTTTGGTGCAAGAAGAGTCTGAGGTTTTGTGGGAATGTAGCTTGAAAATTGGGTTTGTGTTCACAGTTAAGAGAAAATGAGACAGCTTTCAAGAAATGTGTCTTTAGCCAATCGAGAAAAACTGTAATAATATGTCTCCTCTTCCCCTCACAGAGTTGGGAATGTGAAAAGAGAAGAAATGACTAGGGGGAGGGATTAGGCGAGGAGGATAGAGAGGAGGATAGAGAGAGATAGAGGAGAGGTGGGGGGAGGGATGAGAGGAGGGGGGTCATTCTCACTAAGCTGCTGCCCAGGGCTCTCTGATCCCAGAGACAGGTAGAGAGAGAGAGACAGACAGAGAGAGAGAGAGAGAGAGAGAGAGAGAGAGAGAGAGAGAGAGAGAGAGAGAGAGAGAGAGAGAGAGAGAGAGAGAG
>NW_025537839.1:0-26726 GCF_020615455.1 Coregonus clupeaformis | reverse complement strand
AAGGTCCCCAGGATGTCGGGGGAGGATTTTTTTTTTTTGGGGGTGGGGGGTAGATCTGCTTAATATTGTAGATTGTAACTTCCATCAATGTAATTGTCTGCATCACTTCCAATCCCCCACGTTTTATATGTATATATATATATATAACAGTGAGGGAAAAAAGTATTTGATCCCCTGCTGATTTTGTACATTTGCCCATGTGGTGTCAGAGACAACGATGCTGATCTATGCTGTGTTGATAAGAATTCCGCTGACGCTGTACTTTGATTATAAAGATTTTATTATTTCAAAGAATTCCAGCGTCAATTTACAGACATCTGCAGATATCTGGAGAATAACCGGCTGCAATCTGTAATATGTTATTCCTCCCCGTCCTTTGTTCAAAACATGGTATTTATATCCTATGTAACATAATATGGCGTGATTTTAATAGACCAATCCCCGGGTTCCACATATCTCCAAATGTCCTCTATTCCAAGAAACCTATGTAGTAATGCTTTCCAGATGTTTCAGCAAAGCAGAGTAGAGTTCATCCATTACACCATTTGCAAATGTCAGCAAAATCATAGACCCTCGGACACTACATATTTCCCCCCTTCGAGACTAATTAAGTCTCGAAAACAAAAATAGGATTATGACAAATATTTTTTTTTGTTCTTGAGTAACTTTAGCAATAAACCAAAATTTATGGAGAGTAAACACATGTTTATATAGACACATTTTTTTAATTAGTGTAAATAAATTGTTATGGAGTGTAAGAGCGAAAAACCTGTCTGGCAGCTTTCATTCCAAATATCCATCAATCAAGACAGGAAAATTCTCTCACGGCCCCTCTGCCCCAGGCGACCACCTAAGTACTCCATATCAATTTATAAATCTTTATCAATGCATTTTAAGCTATGATGCAATTGAATACACATGAAAACCTCAGTAAACAAAATACAATCAAAAATGTCCACATTCAGGCTGGTCGACCCATCGGACCCTCCTGTGGATTCTCTCTGTCCCTGCCTAGACCCAATATCCCTAAGCTTCAACGAAATAAACAAAAACATCTGAGGTCCCCACATGTACCCAACAACAGAAAATATAATTCTTCAAAAATTAATACAGAAAGAATGTAACACAAATTATGTATTACACATGCAAATATGTCTATATATCATTGCAGACACTGGAATGTAGTCCACTACACTTCATCTCCTCAGCAGTGTCGACTTCCAATGAAACGTTGATGATGGAATCTGAACATTTCCACACCTTCCTTGTTCCACTTCCTCCAGTCCATTCATATTGTCCATGTTTGAGTATTTGAATCCCCTCTACACATTCCCATATACTTCTGGAAGAAAAGAAAAGACCAACCAGTATCTTTTGCAAAACAACACATGCAAATTAAAACATCAATATCAACAATAATATATGAATGATATATAAAATGATATATAAAATGAATCACATTCCATTTCCCCCTTTTGATTCATAAGAAAATACAAAATATCACAATAATATGTAAAGACGTAAAAAAATATCACACAGATATTGAAAATTTCCTAGAGTTACTTCAACCCTAGTTTTCATAACAATTTAGTCAGATTTTTTTTTTTTTCATTTTTTCAAAAACCATTTCACTGATTTATCCACAAATTCTTTCCCATTTTCGGAGGATATTCGATCGGGAAGTCCCCACCTGCTTATGACTTCTTTACACAAGAACTTAGCAACCGACTGAGCATCTTTTCACTTGGTTGGACAGGCCTCCGGCCATCGTGAAAATCTATCTACAACCACCAACATGTATCTTTTCCCATCAACTGGTTTTATCATATCAACAAAGTCGATAACCAACTCACGCATAGGACCTCTCGGTGTAGGAATGTGACCAGGAAGAACAGTCACACCCCTGCGAACATTATTTTTCAGACAAATTGTGCACCTGCCTATGACATAGTCAACCTGTTCAAGCAAATATGGTTCCCAAAAACCATACTCCTTTGTGATCTTTCTCCTAACCTCCCCCTTGCAACATGAGCTAACCCATGTGCTTCCTGAATCATCAGACCTAATAGGTCTAGAGGCGCTACTATCAACCCCTCATGGTTTCTCCCAAAACAACAATTGATTGTTACTCTAAGGATTTTTTCTCATTGTCTTCAAAACACCTGCTTTTGAAAGTCCTTCAATTCCTGGTTCGATCCCTTGGATTGCTTCATCTTTCAATGGATACTGATTCTTCCAAGGAGGTCTCGCTCCAAAAAAACTTCACTGAGATTTCCAATCCAGAATACTGAAGAAGAATCCATCTCTGTCGTCATCGACAATTGGTAAACCTTTTCCTTTGGCACTTCTACCAGACAGTGTACATTTTATTGTACAGTTCAATTTACACAATGCATCTCTTCCCAACAATGCGATAGGTGTATGTTCTGATACCAGTATGGGTATTGTAATTTTCTGATTTTCATAGCAGAGCTCAATTGGTTCCGTAAGAGGAATCAGCTGTTTCACTCCCTCAAATCCGATTGTCCTAATTAGTTGATTGGACATAGGGAGATGTGTAGCATCTTCAGGCCGAACACAGGTAAAAGCAGCTCCGCTATCCGCCATCACTTCCAATGGTTGTTTGTTTACTTTCACATCAATTGTTGGATCTTTTTCCGGTCCTGATGCTACCAGCTGACACCCCCCTTTCGGATCTTCTGGGCACCTCTAGAATCCTTGCTCCGGGCACCTATAAGGGTTCACCGGTCCTCCAGATGATCTTGACTGGCCCCTGTATTTTCCTCTGAAATTCCCTCTGGTGTTTCCTCCAGGCCCATTACACTCACGGGCAAAGTGACCAACCTGTACACAATTATAACACACTTCTGAAGATTGCTGGAAGTATGGCTTAAATTTTCCTCCTCTTCCTCTTCCTAAGCCTTCTCGTCCTCTTCCTCTTCAATTCTGTCTCTGTCCAGAAACTGGCTGTGGATATGAAACAACTGGTACCGCTATTGGTGGCTGGTACAATTGCGGTTGGAACTGGTTCGGTTGAAGCTGTGGCAGTGATTGTTGATTTGGTGCACACTGATTCTGCATAACCAAAGCTTGTTTCTTCTCCTTCTTATTCTCCACCAGTTGTATTTGATTGAGTTTTCTGAGAGTTTCTTGGTCCTGTTCTTTCTGGTTGTGTTCCTTTTTCCGGTACAGATCCACTTGATGGGCTATATGATCTGTATAGACACCTTTTGTCATGCTTCCAAGACCAACCACCTCTGCCAGTTTGCGCCTTACTGGTGAGGGCAGTCCCATCTGTAGTTTAGCTCTCAAAATTGACTGCTCAATTTGACTCACATCTGGATCATTTCCGGTAATATTTCTCCACACTTGATGAACTCTTGACACATAGGCTCTCGGATTTTCTTGTTGTCCTAGTGGATCAATCAGAATGTTGTCAGGATGCACATTTGTTGGAAACGTATCTTTCAGTGCTCTCCACAGCCGATTTCTACTTGCAGCCAACAATTCAGGGTCATTCACTGCAGTCCCCACATATCTATGAAGTCCAGCTCTCTGAAAAATGTCTTCCATGCCTGGAATCCTGGAGATTAGCCAAAAGTCTCTTAATGTCTCCTATGGCAGACTGTGTTCCCACCGTAATTTCTTCCAACTTTGAAATCCAAGGATATGCTCCATCTTGAAGGGTAGGCAGCTTCTCAAGTATATCTGACATATCGGTAGTCTGCAAAGGCTTATACTCCAGGTTTTGTCCTCGAATGATCACTGGCATCATCTTCTTACTGGTGCTCCCTTGTCTTGGCCTTAATGTATACTTCTTCTCCAATTCTTGGGATCCTTTTTTCAGCAGTTTTTTCTTCTGTATCTTCAGCTTCTTGAGTTGTTCTTCCAGTTGTCTTACTTCTTCTAAATTATTGGCCTTATCCAGGCATGATATGCATCTATCTATATCTTGTTCTATTTCTTCTGTGTTAGTCATTGTAGGATAAAATCCTCTTGAATATGAAGCACCTTTAATCTCCAAATCTTCATCGCTGTCTCCATCTTCACATCAGAACTCAAATCTCTTGTATTCTTCTTCTTCCAACTTCCATCACCCCTTCTTTCCGCTCTGGCCAACCTCTGTCTGATCACAGGGTCATATCCACCCGTGATCTCTTCTGAATCACTCTGATCATCATCATCATCATCATCTTCAAGGTCCATCCTCCTGAACCTCACTCCACCCTTAGTTTCCAGACATCTCGTTTTGTTCTTACTTTTGGAGTTTGGATTCATCTTTATGGTCGTTTCTGCTTGTCCTCTCTCTATTATTCGTTCATCTTCATCTCTGATGCAATAATCACCCTCCTGAATGATCACTGGAAGCTGAGGATAGACGTCCTTAAACTCTACTCCTTCCTCGTAAGGTGGGGGTCTTTTTGCTGAATCCATATGTGAGAAAGGTGTATTGACTTCTGCCATTAGTTTTTCTGTTACCTTCACCTCTTTTGCAATTTTCTCTATACCTCTGTCTCTTTTATCTTTTCTATCTTTTATCAGTTTTTGTCCTTCATTTTCAAACAGCTTAAGAACACCCAGCTCTCTGTCTCTTTTCTTTACGTTCTTCCCCTTTTTTGCCCTTCTTTTGATCTGCCTTATACGTGGATACAAGCACTTGCATTATCTTGATGACGTCTGGGTTAAGAGTCCCTTCCACTGGCCATGGTTGTTCAATGTCAGGCCAACGTTTATTCCATTTTCCAGATAACCTTGCAATACCATTAACGAGGATTACTATTTTGTACTACATCAACAGGAGTAATTACTTTTGTAGTTTTTATGTCCTTTTCCCCCATTGTAACGACTCTTTTATACAGTGGGGAGAACAAGTATTTGATACACTGCCGATTTTGCAGGTTTTCCTACTTACAAAGCATATAGAGGTCTGTAATTTTTATCAGAGGTACACTTCAACTGTGAGAGACAGAATCTAAAACAAAAATCCAGAAAATCACATTGTATGATTTTAAAGTAATTCAATTTCATTTTATTGCATGACATAAGTATTTGATCACCTACCAACCAGTAAGAATTCCGGCTCTCACAGACCTGTTAGTTTTTCTTTAAGAAGCCCTCCTGTTCTCCACTCATTATCTGTATTAACTGCACCTGTTTGAACTCATTACCTGTATAAAAGACACCTGTCCACACACTCAATCAAACAGACTCCAACCTCTCCACAATGGCCAAGACCAGAGAGCTGTGTAAGGACATCAGGGATAAAATTGTAGACCTGCACAAAGCTGGGATGGGCTACAGGACAATAGGCAAGCAGCTTGGTGAGAAGGCAACAACTGTTGGCGCATTTATTAGAAAATGGAAGAAGTTCAAGATGACGGTCAATCACCGTCGGTCTGGGGCTCCATGCAAGATCTCACCTCGTGGGGCATCAATGACATTTTACACGGCAGGACCTGCTTAATGACCTGAAGAGAGCTGGGACCACAGTCTCAAAGAAAACCATTAGTAACACACTACGCCGTCATGAATTAAAATCCTGCAGCGCACGCAAGGTCCCCCTGCTCAAGCCAGCGCATGTCCAGGCCCGTCTGAAGTTTGCCAATGACCATCTGGATGATCCAGAGGAGGAATGGGAGTAGGTCATGTGGTCTGATGAGACAAAAATAGAGCTTTTTGGTCTAAACTCCACTCGCTGTGTTTGGAGGAAGAAGAAGGATGAGTACAACCCCAAGAACACCATCCCAAACGTGAGGCATGGAGGTGGAAACATCATTCTTTGGGGATGCTTTTCTACAAAGGGGACAGGACGACTGCACCGTATTGAGGGGAGGATGGATGGGGCCATGTATCGCGAGATCTTGGCCAACAACCTCCTTCCCTCAGTAAGAGCATTGAAGATGGGTCGTGGCTGGGTCTTCCAGCATGACAACAACCCGAAACACACAGCCAGGGCAACTAAGGAGTGCCTCCGTAAGAAGCATCTCAAGGTCCTGGAGTGGCCTAGCCAGTCTCCAGACCTGAACCCAATAGAAAATCTTTGGAGGGAGCTGAAAGTCCGTATTGCCCAGCGACAGCCCCGAAACCTGAAGGATCTGGAGAAGGTCTGTATGGAGGAGTGGGCCAAAATCCCTGCTGCAGTGTGCAAACCTGGTCAAGACCTACAGGAAACGTATGATCTCTGTAATTGCAAACAAAGGTTTCTGTACCAAATATTAAGTTCTGCTTTTCTGATGTATCAAATACTTATGTCATGCAATAAAATGCAAATGAATTACTTAAAAATCATACAATGTGATTTTCTGGATTTTTGATTTAGATTCCGTCGTGTACCTATGATAAAAATTACAGACCTCTACATGCTTTGTAAGTAGGAAAACCTGCAGCGTATCAAATACTTGTTCTCCCCACTGTATGTATTTTTTTCATTCAAATTAATTAATTAATCAATTAATCAATATATCCATTTATTTTATTTTACCAAATTATTGATTAGTGGCAATCTTACCACATCCGGTCAGGAAAAGTAAAGGAAAGTAGTCAACTTCAGAGCAATCCAAAAAAGAAAGACCTGTAATCCAGCAACACTACAGCACTCACAAACCAATTGCTTAATAATCACCCAATTACCTTAATTTTACAGAATAATGTCAGTGCTGGATTTCCAACACAACTCTAATCAAAACAACTAATTCACAAAACCCCTAATGTGGAATTATCAATTACATCAATTCATCAGTCTGTTGCCAAGTTCCTGTGAAATGGTCACAACATGAAATATTCTATGCATACACAATGCATCTATTATATCCTGTAAGGGAGAGTGGGTTTTGTGGATAGAACAGTACTGGCCTTAATTGGACTTGATCCGTTGCAGCACACCCTGTCGCGTGACACACTTGTCAGCACCTCCTCTCTCTCTCTCTCTCTCTCTCCCTCGTTCTCGTCTCTCACATGACAGAAGAACAAAGAACAGACAATAATTTAGTATTTTATGCATACCTATTGTCACGCCCTGGCTCTGGGGACTCTTTAATGTTGAGCCAGGGTGTTAGTTTCTATGTTTTGTGTTTCTATGTTGGCCGGGGTGGTTCTCAATCAGAGGCAACGTGAATCAGCTGTTGCTTGTTGTCTCTGATTGGGAACCATACTTAGGAGGTCGTTTGGCATTTGTGTGGTGTGGTATCTTGTTCCGTGTATGGTTAGTGTTTGTTACCAAGGACTTCACGTATCGTTTTGTTGTTTTTGTTCGTGTGTTGTACATCTAATAAATCATGTACGCTTATCACGCTGCACCTTGGCCCGTTTCATCGTATGACGATCGTGACAGAAGATACCACCTCGACTGGGTCAAGCAGCGTGAAGAGGAGAGAGGTTGGACTTGGGAGCAGAGGATGGAGAGTCTGGCGAGAGCCATGGAGGCCATAGCCATGGGGGAGAGACAAGCCCAATACATTTTTAGGGGGGGGCTCACACCGTGGACGACGGGGCTGCTGGAGGCAGATAAGGGGCGAGTTTGTGGACAAGGAGAGAAGGCCACCGGGTTACGGGAGCCATTGGTGATTAGAGGGAAGGAAAGTGTAGAGGCACGGCGAGAGGTACTGAAGTGTGTTGCCAGTCCGGTCCGGCCTGTTCCTGTCCCTCGCACCAAGCCTGTGATGCACGTCGCCAGCCCGGCCCGGCCTGTTCCTGCCCCTCGCACCAAGCCAATGGTGCGCGTCGCCGGCCCGGACCTGTTCCTGCCCCTCGCACCAAGCCTATGGTGCGCGTCGCCAGCCCGGCTCGGCCCGTTCCTGCTCCCCGCACCAAGGCAGTGGTGCGCTTCGTCAGCCCGGTCCGGCCCATTCCTGCTCCCCGCACCAAGCCAATGGTGCGCATCGTCAGTCCGGTCCGGCCTGTTCCTGCTCCCCGCACCAAGCCTGTGGTGCGCGTCGCCAGCCCGGTCCGTTCCTGCTCCCCGCACCAAGTCTATGGTGCGCGTCGTCAGCCCGGTCCGGCCCGTCCCTGCTCCCCGCACCAAGCCAATGGTGCGCGTCGTCAGCCCGGTCCGGCCCGTCCCTGCTCCTCGCACCAAGCCAATGTTGCGCGTCGTCAGTCCGGCACAGCCCGTGCCCGTTTCACAGGTGCCTGGTCAGGTACCGGTCAGCTGCTCCACACCGGAGCCTAAGCAATCCGCTCCACCGATGTCCAGTCTAGCTCCAGCCAGCGGGGCCAGACCAGACCAGGGGCACTACGGGGGGGGTTGTTAGAGGGTGGGGGTCACGCCCGGAGCCGGATCCGCCGCCGAGGTGGAATGCCCACCTGGTCCCTCCCCTGTGGTGTTTGGTTGGCGCGGTCGCAGTCCGCGCCTTTTGGGGGGGGGTACTGTCACGCCCTGGCTCTGGGGACTCTTTAATGTTGAGCCAGGGTGTTAGTTTCTATGTTTTGTGTTTCTATGTTGGCCGGGGTGGTTCTCAATCAGAGGCAACGTGAATCAGCTGTTGCTTGTTGTCTCTGATTGGGAATCATACTTAGGTAGTCGTTTGGCATTTGTGTGGTGTGGTATCTTGTTCCGTGTATGGTTAGTGTTTGTTACCAAGGACTTCACATATCGTTTTGTTGTTTTTGTTCGTGTGTTGTACATCTAATAAATAATGTACGCTTATCACACTGCGCCTTGGCCCGTTTCATCATATGACGATCGTGACACCTATGTTCACATTGGCGCTAAGAAATAAGCAACCAGCTTAACTCAGAAATATTATAAATAGCGCAATAACATTTTATTTAATTTATTAATTTAATTATTTTTAATCCGTCAACATCTCTCATTTATCAATTCAATCAAATAGTTTCATAGTTAAACAACAGCCACTTATCAAACAGAATACTTTAATCGTATGTAAGTCTCTCCCTTTTCACATCCCTGCAGCACTATGTCTGCGTGTCACAGCAGCTCAGTGCAGGCAGGGGAGTGGCATATTTGCTCTACGTAACTCTAAACTCATAAAATCCCACGCGTGCGTAGTTCATTCTCCAGTGCGATTTCAGAGTGAAAGGAGCATTCAAGCAGCTCTCTCCCAGCTAGACACCAGAAAGCAGACAGAGCAGCTTTCTCTCCACCGCCAACACAGACAAACAGTAACACTTAACAAAACTCACAAACCAACACAGAACATAGAACACAAATCCTACTTCTAAGTTTCTTATCGTCACTTATTCTAATCTGCAGATTTATAGTTATTTTCTCATCCATTACAAATAATCGTCCTCCCAGGGGCTCATAGTTTTTTAACAAGTATTAAAAGTTCTCTCTAATGGAGACTCATAAGGTTTTAACCATAACTAACATATTTCCTTACAAAAAACTAAAACCCCTGTTGTCATAGCCTTAGTCGACACACAGCTGGAACACAGCAGAGACCTCTCCATGTACACACACACACGCATAGGCTCTCACACACACAATTCAAACAAGAATGCATCCGTTCATACAATACACTAAGCATGCTACCGTCGCTCCTTATTTCTCATTGTTCCTTCCTAAATTTGTGCTACCTCGAGTTGCAGATTATTCAATGAGAGGTTACTTTAAACATATAATTCGTCAACTATAAGTTGCGCTTTTAGGATTTTCAGCCCATCCTAATGATCGCCTCATTTGAGGGCTTCCTTAATCAGCGACGTCCTAAAAGTATACTTTTTCCTTATTTCCTAGACTTATTCCTTCATGCTTTTCCTGGACACTCCTTTTAATATTAATTTTTTTTCCATGCCAAAATGTGTGCCCAATGTTAATAATTCCTATATACATTCCCCCCTGTTTGCATTGTTCCCAACGCAAACAAATTTAGAGTTTTAGAACTGATTCCCATCACACAGCAAATAACAGCAAAGCGCACACACAAGTCCTTTGACGGTACATATGAACGCACACACACACACAAGCACACGAACCAACCAGCGCCCAAAACTGTGAGAAATCTCACCTTATCTGCCGGCGTCTTGAGCGGGAGTCACTTCGCAGCCCATGAATGGAATGCTGAGAAAAGACGTAGCATGACCCAAATCCTCGTCGCCATTTATGTGGTGTCAGAGACAACGATGCTGATATATGCTGTGATGATAAGAATTCGGCTGACGCTGTACTTTGATTATAAAGATTTTATTATTTCAAAGAATTCCAGCGTCAATTTACAGACATCTGCAGATATCTGGAGAATAACCGGCTCCAATCTGTAATATGTTATTCCTCCCCGTCCTTTGTTCAAAACATGGTATTTATATCCTATGTAACATAATATGGCGTGATTTTAATAGACCAATCCCCGGGTTCCACATATCTCCAAATGTCCTCTATTCCAAGAAACCTATGTAGTAATGCTTTCCAGATGTTTCAGCAAAGCAGAGTAGAGTTCATCCATTACACCATTTGCAAATGTCAGCAAAATCATAGACCCTCAGACACTACACCCACTGACAAAGACATGATCAGTCTATAATTTTAATGGTAGGTTTATTTGAGCAGTGAGAGATAGAATAACAACAAAGAAATCCTGAAAAACTTGTGTCAAAAATGTTATAAATTGATTTGCATTTTAATGAGGGAAATAAGTATTTGACCCCCTCTCAATCAGAAAGATTTCTGGCTCCCATGTGTCTTTTATACAGGTAACTTGCTGAGATTAGGAGAACACTCTTAAAAGGAGGGCTCCTAATCGCAGTTTGTTACCTGTATAAAAGACACCTGTCCACAGAAGCAATCAATCAATCAGATTCCAAACTCTCCACCATGGCCAAGACCAAAGAGCTCTCCAAGGATGTCAGGGACAAGATTGTAGAACTACACAAGGCTGGAATGGGCTACAAGACCATCGCCAAGCAGCTTGGTGAGAAGGTGACAACAGTTGGTGCGATTATTCGCAAATGGAAGAAACACAAAATAACTGTCAATCTCCCTCTGCCTGGGGCTCCATGCAAGATCTCATCTCGTGGAGTTGCAATGATCATGAGAACGGTGAGGAATCAGCCCAGAACTACACGGGAGGATCTTGTCAAAGATCAAGGCAGCTGGGACCATAGTCACCAAGAAAACAATTTGTAACACACTATGCCGTGAAGGACTGAAATCCTGCAGCGCCCGCAAGGTCCCCCTGCTCAAGAAAGAACATATACATGCCCGTCTGAAGTTTGCCAATGAACATCTGAATGATTCAGAGGAGAACTGGGTGAAAGTTTTGTGGTCAGATGAGACAAAAATTGAGCTCTTTGGCATCAACTCAACTCGCCGTGTTTGGAGGAGGAGGAATGCTGCCTATGACCCCAAGAACACCATCCCCACCGTCAAACATGGAGGTGGAAATATTATGCTTTGGGGGTGTTTTTCTGCTAAGGGGACAGGACAACTTCACCGCATCAAAGGGACGATGGACGGGGCCATGTACCGTCAAATCTTGGGTGAGAACCCTCAGCCAGGCCATTGAAATGGATCGTGGATGGGTATTCCAGCATGACAATGACCCAAAACACACGGCCAAGGCAACAAAGGAGTGGCTCAAGAAGTAGCACATTAAGGTCCTGGAGTGGCCTAGCCAGTCTCCAGACCTTAATCCCATAAAAAATCTGTGGAAGGAGCTGAAGGTTCGAGTTGCCAAACGTCACGCTCGAAACCTTAACGACTTGGAGAAGATCTGCAAAGAGGAGTGGGACAAAATCCCTCCTGAGATGTGTGCAAACCTGGTGGCCAACTACAAGAAACGTCTGACCTCTGTGATTGCCAACAAGGGTTTTGCCACCAAGTACTAAGTCATGTTTTGCAGAGGGGTCAAATACTTATTTCCCTCAATAAAATGCAAATCTACTTATAACATTTTTGAAATGGGTTTTTCAGGATTTTTTTGTTGTTATTCTGTCTCTCACTGTTCAAATAAACCTACCATTAAAATGATTGACAAAGAAATGATCAGTCTATGGGCAAACGTACAAAATCAGCAGGGGATCAAATACTTTTTTCCCTCACTGTATATATACAGTGGGGGAAAAAAGTATTTAGTCAGCCACCAATTGTGCAGGTTCTCCCACTTAAAAAGATGAGAGAGGCCTGTAATTTTCATCATAGGTACACGTCAACTATGACAGACAAAATGAGATTTTTTTCCTCCAGAAAATCACATTGTAGAATTGTTAATGAATTTATTTGCAAATTATGGTGGAAAATAAGTATTTGGTCAATAACAAAAGTTTCTCAATACTTTGTTATATACCCTTTGTTGGCAATGACACAGGTCAAACGTTTTCTGTAAGTCTTCACAAGGTTTTCAAACACAGTTGCTGGTATTTTGGCCCATTCCTCCATGCAGATCTCCTCTAGAGCAGTGATGTTTTGGGGCTGTCGCTGGGCAACACGGACTTTCAACTCCTTCCAAAGATTTTCTATGGGTTTGAGATCTGGAGACTGGATAGGCCACTCCAGGACCTTGAAATGCTTCTTACGAAGCCACTCCTTCGTTGCCCGGGCGGTGTGTTTGGGATCATTGTCATGCTGAAAGACCCAGTCACGTTTCATCTTCAATGCCCTTGCTGATGGAAGGAGGTTTTCACTCAAAATCTCACGATACATGGCCCCATTCATTCTTTCCTTTACACGGATCAGTCGTCCTGGTCCCTTTGCAGAAAAACAGCCCCAAAGCATGATGTTTCCACCCCCATGCTTCACAGTAGGTATGGTGTTCTTTGTCCTCCAAACACGACGAGTTTAGTTTTTACCAAAAAGTTATATTTTGGTTTCATCTGACCATATGACATTCTCCCAATCCTCTTCTGGATCATCCAAATGCACTCTAGCAAACTTCAGACGGGCCTGGACATGTACTGGGGACACGTCTGGCACTGCAGGATTTGAGTCCCTGGTGGCGTAGTGTGTTACTGATGGTAGGCTTTGTTACTTTGGTCCCAGCTCTCTGCAGGTCATTCACTAGGTCCCCCCGTGTGGTTCTTGGATTTTTGCTCACCGTTCTTGTGAGCATTTTGACCCCACGGGGTGAGATCTTGCGTGGAGCCACAGATCGAGGGAGATTATCAGTGGTCTTGTATGTCTTCCATTTCCTAATAATTGCTCCCACAGTTGATTTCTTCAAACCAAGCTGCTTACCTATTGCAGATTCAGTCTTCCCAGCCTGGTGCAGGTCTACAATTTTGTTTCTGGTGTCCTTTGACAGCTCTTTGGTCTTGGCCATAGTGGAGTTTGGAGTGTGACTGTTTGAGGTTGTGGACAGGTGTCTTTTATACTGATAACAAGTTCAAACAGGTGCCATTAATACAGGTAACGAGTGGAGGACAGAGGAGCCTCTTAAAGAAGAAGTTACAGGTCTGTGAGAGCCAGAAATCTTGCTTGTTTGTAGGTGACCAAATACTTATTTTCCACCATAATTTGCAAATAAATTCATTAAAAATCCTACAATGTGATTTTCTGGATTTTGTTTTCTCAATTTGTCTGTCATAGTTGACGTGTACCTATGATGAAAATTACAGGCCTCTCTCATCTTTTTAAGTGGGAGAACTGGCACAATTGGTAGCTGACTAAATACTTTTTTCCCCCACTGTATATATACACATTTATACACACACACACATACTTATTCCCCTTTATTACTTTCCAACCCCGCCACCCTTTCCCTACTTGGAGTAAACTAGTGAACAACAATGCTTAGGCCTCTACTTCAATCTTATACTTACTGTCTACATTTTATGGACACAGTCAATTTTACAATAGTTATTTACATTTTAGTCATTTAGCAGACGCTCTTATCCAGACCGACTTACATGAGCAATTAGGGTTAAGTGCCTTGCTCAAGGGCACATCGACAGATTTTTCACCTAGTCCGCTCGGGGATTAGAACCAGCAACTTTTCGGTTACTGGCACAACGCTCTTAACCACTAAGCTACCTGCCGCCCCTAAGCTACCTGTTTGTTTTTTCTCCTGAACTTCTTCTACTCTCAACCTCTCCGATCATTTTCATGATGTCCATCCGGTTTGCTTCTATATGTCATATCTTTCTAACTGTGCTCTTTCACAAAAGCTCCCAACCTACAACCTATATACTTATTATGGACACAGTATGCTTACATTATTAGTTATCTTGTTATTATTTGTTGTTAGTTGTTATTAGTCCCATCGTTCAATTCCATTCAACACCTCCCATCTATCTCTTAACACCATCCATATAGGACTTCTATTTGCCATATATATTTCAACTGTACTGTGATGTCCTTCAAAAGTTCTGAACCTTTCTATTCTCATTGTTTCTACAGATTGTGAATTGAAAATAAACATTTTTTTAATGTTTTTGATCGATTGACTATGACTTTTCAGATCACCCAGTAATGCTATCTGCAAGGTTAGCTCCAGGTAAATATTGCAATCCTTTAGCCATTCCTGGACCCGTGTCCAAAAACAAGCTACAAATGGATAGTACCAAAACAAATGATCTAATGATTCTGTCTCTTCGCAGCAAAATCTGCAGAGCTGGGAAGATTGTATCCCCCATATAAATAACATTCTATTGGTAGCAAGAATTTTATATAATAATTTAAATTGAAAGATTCTAAGTTTTGAATCCGGTGTCGTTTTGCGTATCAGTTCATAAACACTATGCCATGGGATCGGTACGTCAAAAATCTCTTCCCAACTATTTTGCAATCTATATGGGACGGCTGTCAATCCTTTGGTCCTTAAATGAAACTGATATACATTTTTATTTATCACAGTTTTCCTTAACCAATTATGTTCTTTAATGCAAGGCCGACAGACAAGTTCCTTACTTTCTCCCCCTTCCACTTTCCTCTTCCATTATTGCGGTAAGGCTGCAATTATTTGGTTGTAATTTTGGGTAGAGCAGACATTTCCATATGTTTTTGTTAGCTGCATGTGCGACATAACTCCACCAGTCCTACGGATGATATCATTTACGAAGATCCTACCTTTTTTTTAAATTTTGATTAAAAAAAAGTTTTTGGGTCAATTAGTATATTTGAGTTTAACCACAATATTTGTTGCATTATTTGTTCTGTCGTTTTCTGGAGTATTAAATTGAAATTGCAACCAACTTTCTATGGCTTGTTTTAGAAATAGTGATATTTGGGAGATTATTTCCTTTTCAAATAACTGAAAGTGAGTGGTTGTAATCTGAATAAAGGGAAAAAGGCCATTCTTGAACATTGAGTGAGCATATTGAAAATGCCATGCAATTTCAATAAAGACAAACAAATGTAAGATAATCCAATTTAAGATAATTCTGTTAACCATTGTAACTCTTTCAGCTCAGGAAGCTTTATCGTCTGGGATTCATGCCGGTCCTAATAGGAAACACAGCAAAGGGAAGCAGCTGGGCAGCTGACGTTATGGAGCCTTCTAACCCTCAATCAGGTCTGGAGGAGGAATGCCACATAAAGATTCAGAGATGCTACGAGTATCTTTTGATGTTACTCTCCAGTTGTATTCCATTTGAATAAATACAGACTTGAAAACGCTGGGTTACGGATGTAACCTTGGTCCTCTGAGTAGAGTAACGGGTGGCCAAACGACCTATGTGAACTCCTTCCCTTTCACGTGATATGATTGAGATGCTTAATATCAAAGATGTTTACAGTGACGCCACACCCTTACTGTACCCATTTGACCTGTCACTATAAAATGTGATTGGTTCAGTTAAAGGCTAGTAGGGTAGGGGTTGGGTTAGCCCAGTCCCAGATCAGTTTGTGCTGTCTGTCTTCTCCTATGTCATTGTCATGCCATGACATAGGAGTTGCAAGACAGCACAAACAGATCTGGGACTCGAGCTAGGGTTGGGTTAAGTTTAGGTACAAATAATTGTTTAGTGGTTGGAGCGAGGTTAGAAAACAAAATTCAATCCAGCAACCTTGCATATGGCAACCCATGTGATATGCCTTAAATCCAACACCAATTTACCACCTAGCAAGTGTATTTAACTCGCACTGGGTGCTGTAAGCTCTGCCCACTGACCATTGAGCTTTAATTGAACAAACCACATTCATTCTGCCCTTGAGGCAGAGCTGCCCTCAGGGCAATATTGAATAAGGAAAACTGTCCCTAACCAATATGGGTTATTGTTTGAGGTTTAGGCTAAATCTCTATTTCCTGTTAATATTCTTTTGACCAACCCTTTGTCCATCTTCTGGTGAATAAGAGAAAAAGCATTTAGCATTTCAATAAACCGATGACCAACCCACAAAGAACAAGGAAGATGAAGGCACTCTTGTCTTCAAATTAAAATGCCTTTATTGTGGTGGCATGTTCAATTAAACAATATGTTAAAGATGTGGGGGGGAAATAAAACAATGGAGCATATCTACAATACTTTATGTATACTGCATAACTTTGCTCTTCAATAAAAGATATTTGATATTTCAACTCTAAAAAATCTAGATTGTAATACCAGATGGTGGTGTCATACGTGACTGATGACATCACAATGGTCTTGAAGCCAATTTGAACAATGGGTTAATGTGGATATGAATCAGTCTTCATTGGTTATTGACATGGCTTGTTTCTGCTGGTGCAAAAAGGTATGAAATCAGGTCATTTAATCGATTAACAACTACTTAAATTCTGGTGTAGTGTTTTTCTCTTAGACCTAGTGGGAAGAATAAAAGTAAAAGTACATTCTGATTGACGAATACATAAAAAGTGTACATGAAATGTACATGAAGTTTGGCTTTTGCAAATGTCACACAACATAACCTTTATATACTGAGTTATTGAGGTTTAGGATAGATAGCTAAGTTCCTCTAATTTAGGCCTACCTCTTCCTATTCTTATGACCCCCCCGTCACATTTTCTTGAGAACAGAAAAAACGGCAGAAAGCCAATTCAATTGATGTGGAGCAGAAGACAAGAAAGAAGAAGGAGAGTAGCACTTCATCCCCCTCTCCAATTCCACCTGACCGTTCTGAACGGAATGTCTCCTCCACCTCTGTCCCCTCACCCTCTGACCAACTCTCCTCCCTCCATCCACCTCCCTCTCCTGTTAAATGTTCCTCTCAGCCTTGCTCTCCTGCTAAACACCCCTCTCTCCCCCGGTCACCTGCCAAACACCCTTCCCCAGTGAAATCCACTCCAATGGTGTCCCTCACTAGTTCTCTCTCTCCTACCAACCTTCTGGACCGTCATGGACACACCACCCAAGAGGGCGCAACTGTCAGGTAATTCAAACAAAAATAAAATAAGTACAGTGCCATCCTAGAGTCTCCTTGGAGAGGTGGGTTTAGGGCCAGTGTTTATCAAGAGTATGAGTTATAATCTAGGATCAGGTCCTCTCTGTCCATAATAAACTGATTTATTATGATCTAAAAGGCAAAACTGATCCTAGATCAGACTCGTACTCTGAGACGCTTGATAAACACAGTCCCAGAAAGTTATTTTTCTCAAACTGTAGTTTTAGGCTCTTCTAACCCCATCTAGTGGATAATGAGAGTACTAACCTATTACCCTGGGCTATTTGAGACACTGCATTTATATGGACAGCAATACATTCATAACTACTCAGACTGTGTTTATAGTACATTATAGTATTTAAGAGAGAGACTGTGTAGAGTGATACTATCTCTGCTTTGGAGGCTTTAGACCTGTTTCTCTCCTTCCTCCAGACCTCTGTCTCTTCAGGACTACTCTAGCCCAAGGCCGCAGAGGCCTATCTCAGCCGCCAGAAGCCGGACTCTTCCCAGGGCCAGATCAGCCACCAGAGGGTCAGAGGAGAACGGGGGGCAGGGGTCAACATGGAACATCTTGGGTGAACCACAACACACCGCAGATGCAACCACAACACACTGCAGATGCATTGAAAATAAACTCTTTATTGTTTAGAGATCAATGTCTGATATAGTATGGGGACAGGGCTTACTATCAAGCATGGCAGTTTTATTAGATCATTATAAACCCATGCATTATGGTCATCTTGGTCTAAAGGACATCCACTCCTTTGTGTACTCACAGAATTACATAGAATTTATCCCTGACCAAGGTGGCTGCCATTGTAATCACATTCTAGAGTTATGAAGGTTTATGACATACAGTGGGGAAAAAAAGTATTTAGTCAGCCACCAATTGTGCAAGTTCTCCCACTTAAAAAGATGAGAGAGGCCTGTAATTTTCATCATAGGTACATGTCAACTATGACAGACAAAATGAGAAAAGAAATTCCAGAAAATCACATTGTAGGATTTTTTATGAATTTATTTGCAAATTATGGTGGAAAATAAGTATTTGGTCAATAACAAAAGTTTCTCAATACTTTGTTATATACCCCTTGTTGGCAATGACACAGGCCAAATGTTTTCTGTAAGTCTTCACAAGGTTTTCACACACTGTTGCTGGTATTTTGGCCCATTCCTCCATGCAGATCTCCTCTAGAGCAGTGATGTTTTGGGGCTGTCGCTGGGCAACACTGACTTTCAACTCCCTCCAAAGATTTTCTATGGGGTTGAGATCTGGAGACTGGCTAGGCCACTCCAGGACCTTGAAATGCTTCTTACGAAGCCACTCCTTCGTTGCCCGGGAGGTGTGTTTGGGATCATTGTCATGCTAAAAGACGCAGCCACGTTTCATCTTCAATGCCCTTGCTGATGGAAGGAGGTTTTCACTCAAAATCTCACGATACATGGCCCCATTCATTCTTTCCTTTACACGGATCAGTCGTCCTGGTCCCTTTGCAGAAAAACAGCCCCAAAGCATGAAGTTACCACCCCCATGCTTCACAGTAGGTATGGTGTTCTTTGGATGCAACTCAGCATTCTTTGTCCTCCAAACACGATGAGTTGAGTTTTTACCAAAAAGTTATATTTTGGTTTCATCTGACCATATGACATTCTCCCAATCCTCTTCTGGATCATCCAAATGCACTCTAGCAAACTTCAGACGGGCCTGGACATGTACTGGCTTAAGCAGGGGGACACGTCTGGCAATGCAGGATTTGAGTCCCTGGCGGCATGGTGTGTTACTGATGGTAGGCTTTGTTACTTTGGTCCCAGCTCTCTGCAGGTCATTCACTAGGTCCCCCCGTGTGGTTCTGGGATTTTTGCTCACCGTTCTTGTGATCATTTTGACCCCACGGGGTGAGATCTTGCGTGGAGCCCCAGATCGAGGGAGATTATCAGTGGTCTTGTATGTCTTCCATTTCCTAATAATTGCTCCCACAGTTGATTTCTTCAAACCAAGCTGCTTACCTATTGCATATTCAGTCTTCCCAGCCTGGTGCAGGTCTACAATTTTGTTTCTGGTGTCCTTTGACAGCTCTTTGGTCTTGACCATAGTGGAGTTTGGAGTGTGACTGTTTGAGGTTGTGGACAGGTGTCTTTTATACTGATAACAAGTTCAAACAGGTGCCATTAATACAGGTAACGAGTGGAGGACAGAGGAGCCTCTTAAAGAAGAAGTTACAGGTCTGTGAGAGCCAGAAATCTTGCTTGTTTGTAGGTGACCAAATACTTATTTTCCACCATAATTTGCAGATAAATTCATAAAAAATCCTACAATGTGATTTTCTGGATTTTTTTTTCTCAATTTGTCTGTCATAGTTGACGTGTACCTATGATGAAAATGACAGGCCTCTCTCATCTTTTTAAGTGGGAGAACTTAAACAATTGGTGGCTGACTAAATACTTTTTTTCCCCACTGTAGGCCACTCTATGTTTCTGGATATTGTATCTCTATGTGTAAACTGATGGCTGCTTCTTCTTCACAGGTTGCCTAACATTGGCAACACTTGCTTCCTTAACGCCACCCTGCAGTGCCTTCTGGTCCTGCCTTACTTCTCAAAGGAAATCCTACGCCAGGAACAACTCTGGAGCTCCTCCCCCTTCTCCAACCTGCTCAGGTAAGGGAAGGCTCAAGAGCAGACACACACCCACCCACCCACTATTTGTGGTCATAAATTAAAGAAGGGACACACTCTTTTCCCGCCACTTCGATAGAAAGTGATTTTCGTAGCAGGTTAGGAGAGCATTTTCGCTAACCCTAACCCTTTTCCTAACCTTAATCTCAGTCTCCTAATCGGCTAGGTTAATTCTCCTAACCTGCTGCGTAAATTACTGTAAGCTGCTAGGAAAAAGTCACTTCGGTATCGAAGTGGCATGAAAAGAATGTTTCCCATTACGAAAGAAAGCCATCTATATTAGAATAACGTGAGCCACAAAACTGCGGCAGGATCATCTCCTTCAATGATGCGCTGACTTTCTTTAGTCAGTTGAGAGCAGTATCCAAACCAAATATCTTAGGAGAATAAACAACACATTTTTGTAGTTTTGCTTCATTGTCCGTCCTCAAAGGTGAAATTGCATTGTATCGAATTAATCATTTCCAATGATGTGGTGCCGCTAGTTTAAGAATATTTGGATATACTCATCTGCCTCTTCAGCCGTACGCCAGTAGGTTGACGCCATCCAGTCAGCTGCTAATTTACTCTCTGTCTCCCCTACAGGTCTCTGTCTGATGTGCACCGTTCGGGTCTACCTGACTTTAACTGCCATACATGTTATTCATGTCATTATTAATGTTATTCATGTCATTATTAATAGGTTTTACATAATATCATTATTATTTGTACAACTTGTATTTTGAATATTGATTTTGCTTGTATTTATGTGATAGGAACTATCTGTACATTCTATGTTGTGTTGGGACGCTTTTAGTGGTGACAAGTTCCAGACATCGCGGTAAAGTAGCGGCGGTAAAGTTTAGTACTCTGAAAGATAAGTTAAATTAACGACGTGTTTATTTACAAGTATTCTTGTTTCTAAGTGGACCCATTTCCCTCTCAGTTGTGTGCAGCCAGCGAGGTATGTTCATTATGTTAATTATTTGTAGCGCATATTTACGTGCAAGGTTTCTGTAACGTGAACGCCAACTTGTGTTTTGTGCATGTGTTGAAATGTATTTAAACAGTTCGACGGTGGATTGATGACGGTGGAGAATTTAGTAGAATAATAAATCCATCAGTAACCAGAACAGCGGCGTCGTGTATTTCCTGGAGGGAGTGATAGTCGAACTCGAGTCTGCGTGATCGTTTCCTGACCTGCTCTGCAAGACGGCTCGTCAAGACGGACTCACAGATAAGCCACTGTTCAGTGTTAAAGGACTCACACAAGTTCATCCGTTTTTTCTTTCATGAAGACGTCCGTAAGTCAGACACTTAAGTTGTGTTCTTAAAAGGTGACACAAGGATTGGAAAATATAAAGGACTTCAAAGGGCTGTGTGTAGCCAAGTAACATAACAGTGTGTAACAAGATATTAAGAGACATTAATGTAAGTGATTTAGCGATATTGATAATTCTTTATTTCATTGAATATAAGTAATTGATTTACTTAAGAAGAGGATTTATGTTTGTGCATTTAAGAAAGCTGTTATTTTGAGTGATTCTGCAACATTTCAAAATCTTTATAATGCCTGCCTTTATTCTGAAGGGTTAATTTCAAAGACAATAACTTAACTTGGCATATTCTATTCTCTTGAGTATTTCTTTTTGTAAAATGTTTGTTGTAAACTCTACTGTTTATTTAAGACAACTGTCTTGTGTACAGGTTACTTTCAAATAAGTTAATATGTCACATAGAAGTAAAGAGAGTCAGTGTAAAGGATCACTCGTAGAGCCAGTAGAAGAGACAGAGCAGACAGATGAGTCTAGCGTTGTACAAGAAGCAGTACAGTCTGAAGAGCCTCGACGAAGTGGAAGAGCCCGTACATTAACGGAAAAGGGAAAAGAATTTCAGAAAGAAAAAACAAAAGAACTACTAATTCGCTTTGACAGCATTTATGAACGCTGGAAAGCTTTAACTAAGGTGGCTAAGAAATCAGTTACAAAACAAGATCCAAGTAACATCCTACACGAACACAGCAGCACTATTCAAAGAGATTTATCTGAACTGAATAATGTTTATGAAGAATATCGCAGGATTGACAGGCCAGCTCACGAGATGCGCCGCAAGCTGGATAAATGTATATCAGTCACCAAGATTGTTGTACACAACGCGCAATCTCAAATTCAAGGAACAAAGGAGGAACTGATTTGGCCGGATGCACGCTCCGTATTCGCATCTACGATTTCCAGTGTGTCATCTCCAGACTTTAAGTCTTCTAAGGCCACTTCCATTCGCTCTAATGTATCCTCAGTTAAACGACAAGAAGCCGCTGCTGAGTATGCAGCCACAAAGGCTGTGTTGAAGATTATGGCTGAGCAAGAGTGCCACCAAGAGAAACTCCAAAGACTTGAAGTTGAGGACAAGAAGATCGTTGCAGAGGAAGAAGTAGCTGCAGTAACTCGTCGTCTTCAAGGCGAAAGAGAAGAGACTGAACGTAAGATAGAAAAGGAGAGACAAGAAGCTTTGCTCTTAAAGAAACAGCAAGAAGAGAATGCTGCAAGGAAGAGATCTGTAGAAGACTTAAAAAGAGAGCTTGGACGTTTAGAGGAGATAAAAAGACTGAACGCGGCCAGAGCAAGGCTTCAAGTCTATGACGAAAATGAGTTGTATCCAGACCAAAGGCTTACTCCACATAAGTCTGAGCTGCCTACATTTGAGCAACCAATTGATCAGGTGAATCCTGTGTATCAGCACCCACAACCACTAAGGGATGTGGCTCCAAGAAGTGTGCTTCAAAACGACACAAGAGAGCTTGTGAAAGTCCTGGCTGAGGCTATATCAGCAAATAGGCTTCCCATTCCAGAGCCTACAATTTTTAGTGGGGATCCACTCAAGTTTAACCATTGGAAGTCTTCCTTTCAGACACTGATTGAGAGAAAAAATATTCCAGCTGCAGAGAAAATCTTCTTCCTTCAGAAATATGTGGGAGGAGCAGCTAAAGAAGCAGTAGAAGGTTATTTTCTGATCGATTCAGAAGATTCATATCATGCAGCATGGGACCTGCTCAAGGAACGTTATGGTGAGCCGTTTGTGACTGCCAAGGCCTTCCGAGACAAATTACATGCTTGGCCAAAACTAGCTCCTAAGGAGAGTGCAGACTTAAGAAAATGTGTGGACTTTCTACGTAGTTGTGAATTCGCTATTGCTCACAATGAGAGTCTAAAGGTTCTTAATGATGATATTGAGAATCAAAAACTAGCTGCCAAACTACCCGACTGGTTAAGTAGCAGATGGAACCGAAGGGCCACACAATACCAACTGGAACACAGAAGGTTCCCAAGCTTTAACTATTTTGTGACATTCCTGTCGATGGAAGCTAGTATTGCGTGCAACCCTATAACATCCTACAACGCATTACGACAAAGTGAACCTGATAAAGCAAAGATCAAGAACCAAACTGTAGGTGCCAAGATCTTCACAACTAACATCAGTGAGAGAAACATAGTCACATGTGTGTTATGTAAGAAATTAGGACACAGTTTACACAAGTGCTTCAAATTCATTGAAAGGACAGTCGCCGAACGAGTCAAGTTCATTCAGAATGAAAGACTGTGCTTCGGATGTTTAAGTCCTGGCCATCAATCCAAGAGCTGCAGTAGCCGGATGGTCTGTGACACCTGCTCAAAACGTCATCCCACATGCCTACACGAAGATCGCTCAAAACAAGAACCAAAAGGGAAAACATCTAAAGACATAAGTTATGGCAAGGAAAGAAAGCTACTGTCAACACAATAGGTTATCAAGGAAACCACATCCAACAGAGTTGTGCAAGATGGCAATACTACACAGACTTCAGCGATAGTACCTGTCTATGTGTCAACGCAAAGTGATTCAAGTAAGGAAGTTCTTGTCTATGCTCTGCTAGATTCACAAAGTGATTCTTCCTTCATTCTTGAGGAAGTAGCAAACATTCTAGATACGAACACGGAACAAGTGAAGCTGAAACTATCTACAATGTCGTCAAAAAGGACAATTGTACCCTGTAAAAAACTCAAATACCTACAAATAAGAGGTCTATTCTCCTCTAAGAAGATCACAGTGCCAACAACGTACACTCGTGAATTTATCCCTACCAATCGGACACACATTCCAACTTCAGAGACCGCTAAAGCATGGCCTCATTTGGAGCATCTTGCAGAACACATTGCACCGCCAAAGGAATGTGAAATTGGTCTGCTAATCGGATTCAATTGCCCACAAGCGCTAATGCCCAGAGAAGTCTTATGTGGAGAAGAAAACGAACCCTTTGCTCAGAGAACTGATCTAGGTTGGAGCATAGTGAGTTATGGTGACCCACAAGAGCACTACAGTGATGCAATTGGAGTAAGTCACCGCATCATTGTAAGGAAAGTGACACCTGAACCCAAACCAACAATCAAGCTCAAAAGGTGAAGTTCACTATGTTTGCAATACTCAGATCAAGGAAATGATCAGTCCAAATGATGTAATTAAGGTACTAGAATCTGATTTCAGTGAAAGAGTTGAAGAAGATGCAACCGTCTCTCAGGAAGATCTCCACTTCTTGACTAAGCTGAGAGATGAAATCAAACACAAACAAGATGGACATTATGAAATGCCCTTACCTTTCAAACAAGACAGACCAAATCTACCCAATAATAAGTCATGTTCTGTTCAGCGTCTAAGAGGCTTGGAACGAAGGCTCAAGAGAGACCAGAAATACTGCTCAGACTATATGAACTCCATGAAAGATATCATTGCTCGTGGTGATGCTGAGAAGGTTCCTGAAAAGGAACTCAACAATCATCCAGCCTGGTATATTCCCCACCACGGGGTATACCACCCTCAAAAGCCTGGGAAGATACGCGTCGTCTTCGATTGCTCAGCAAGATTCCAAGACACGTCATTGAATGACCACCTTCTTACTGGGCCAGAGCTCACAAATACCTTGGTGGGAGTTCTCTGCAAGTTTCGCAAGGGCCCAATTGCTATTATGTGTGATGTGGAGCGAATGTTCCATCAGTTCCATGTAAGACCGGAAGACCAAGACTACCTGAGGTTCTTATGGTGGGAGAATGGTGACCTGATGTCTCCGCCATCAACTTTCCGGATGAAAGTCCATCTGTTTGGGACAGCCTCCTCACCCGGCTGTGCCAATTTTGGTCTCAAACATCTAGCCGCTAAAGGTAGGGATCAATTTAACCAAAACGCTGTTAAATTCATCCAAAGGAATTTTTATGTTGACGATGGACTGGTGAGTGTAACGTCTGATGCTGAGGCAATTCAACTCATCAAGGAAGCAAGAGGTCTTTGCAGCACAGGCAAGCTAAGACTACATAAGTTCGTCTCCAACAGCAAGCATGTATTGAAATCAATACCAAAGGAAGAGTGCGCTGAAAGTGTCAAAAACCTTGATATGGCTTTGGGAGAGCCACTCATGGAAAGAGCTCTCGGAGTGCAATGGTGCGTGTCCTCTGATGACTTTCAGCTCAGAGTTACAGTCAAGGAACACCCGTTGACCAGAAGAGGAGTGCTATCAACAGTAGCTTCCATCTACGACCCATTGGGGTTCGTAGCCCCAGTCATTCTCCTAGGAAAGCAGATATTGCAACAACTGTGTCGAGACAAGGCCGGTTGGGATGAACCACTCTCAGAGGAGCTCAAGACACAGTGGGAATCTTGGCTACAAGATCTACAAAACTTGTCTAATGTAAGGATCAGAAGGTGCTATATTCCAGCAAACTTCATAGATGTCAAACAGTACGAGCTTCACCACTTCTCAGATGCCAGCGTCACAGGCTATTGGGAGTGTACTTATCTCAGAACAATCAACACCAATGGGGATGTCCATTGTTCGTTAGTCATGGGGAAAGCACGTGTTGCCCCCACCAAAGTGACCACAATACCACGCCTTGAGTTATCTGCAGCAGTGGTAGCAGCAAGGACAAGTGTTGTGCTCAGAAAGGAGCTTGAAATAGATGGTCTTCAAGAACATTTTTGGACAGACTCAAAGGTTGTCCTTGGATATATAAACAATGATGCAAGACGATTCCACGTCTTTGTGGCTAACAGAATCCAAAGAATCAAGTCCACTACAGATTCAAAGCAATGGAGATTAGCAAGAGTAGCACAGGTGTACCCTAGCACTGATGGAAGAGTCAGAAAGGTAAAACTGTAATTAGTGACTCAACCTTAGATAACCAGGGAAAACGCACTACAAAGCCAGTCTATCTTGACAGGCCTGTATACAAGACAGTTTTACTGCTTGAAGCAGAATGAATGTTATGGTTATTTTGTGAGGTGAAATCCCAAAGGATGTGATTTGGTGGGAGTTTAACTGCCATAAATGTTATTCATGTCATTATTAATGTTATTCATGTCATTATTAATAGGTTTTACATAATATCATTATTATTTGTACAACTTGTATTTTGAATATTGATTTTGCTTGTATTTATGTGATAGGAACTATCTGTACATTCTATGTTGTGTTGGGACGCTTTTAGTGGTGACAAGTTCCAGACATCGCGGTAAAGTAGCGGCGGTAAAGTTTAGTACTCTGAAAGATAAGTTAAATTAACGACGTGTTTATTTACAAGTATTCTTGTTTCTAAGTGGACCCATTTCCCTCTCAGTTGTGTGCAGCCAGCGAGGTATGTTCATTATGTTAATTATTTGTAGCGCATATTTACGTGCAAGGTTTCTGTAACGTGAACGCCAACTTGTGTTTTGTGCATGTGTTGAAATGTATTTAAACAGTTCGACGGTGGATTGATGACGGTGGAGAATTTAGTAGAATAATAAATCCATCAGTAACCAGAATAGCAGCGTCGTGTATTTCCTGGAGGGAGTGACAC
>NW_025537838.1:0-26719 GCF_020615455.1 Coregonus clupeaformis | reverse complement strand
TATCTACCCATGCACCCATCCACCCATCTACCTATCTACCCATGCACCCATCCACCATTCTATCTATCTTCCCATGCAACCATCCACCCATCTACCTATCTACCCATCCACCCATCCACCCATCCACCCATCTACCTATCTACCCAAATACCCATCCACCCATCGACCTATCTACCCATGCACCCATCCACCCATCTACCTATCAACCCATGCACCTATCCACCCATCTACCTATCTACCCATGCACCCATCCACCCATCTACCTATCTACCCATGCACCCATCCACCCATCTACCTATCTACCCATGCACCAATCCCCCATCTACGTATCTACCCATGCAACCATCCACCCATCTACCTATCTACCCATGCACCCATCCACCCATCTACCTATCTACCCATGCACCCATCCACCCATCGACCTATCTACCCATGCACCCATCCAACCATCTACCTATCCACCCATCCACCCATCTACTCATCTACCCATCCACCCATCTACCTATCCACCCATCTACCTATCCACCCATCTACAGTGGGGAAAAAAAGTATTTAGTCAGCCACCAATTGTGCAAGTTCTCCCACTTAAAAAGATGAGAGAGGCCTGTAATTTTCATCATAGGTACACGTCAACTATGACAGACAAAATGAGGGAAAAAAATCCAGAAAATCACATTGTAGGATTTTTAATGAATTTATTTGCAAATTATGGTGGAAAATAAGTATTTGGTCAATAACAAAAAGTTTCTCAATACTTTGTTATATACCCTTTGTTGGCAATGACACAGGTCAAACGTTTTCTGTAAGTCTTCACAAGGTTTTCACACACTGTTGCTGGTATTTTGGCCCATTCCTCCATGCAGATCTCCTCTAGAGCAGTGATGTTTTGGGGCTGTCGCTGGGGCAACACGGACTTTCAACTCCCTCCAAAGATTTTCTATGGGGTTGAGATCTGGAGACTCCAGGACCTTGAAATGCTTCTTCACGAAGCCACTCCTTCGTTGCCCGGGCGGTGTGTTTGGGATCATTGTCATGCTGAAAGACCCAGCCACGTTTCATCTTCAATGCCCTTGCTGATGGAAGGAGGTTTTCACTCAAAATCTCACGATACATGGCCCCATTCATTCTTTCCTTTACACGGATCAGTCGTCCTGGTCCCTTTGCAGAAAAAAACAGCCCCCAAAGTATGATGTTTTCCTCCCATGCTTCACAGTAGGTATGGTGTTCTTTGGATGCAACTCAGCATTCTTTGTCCTCCAAACACAACGAGTTGAGTTTTTACCAAAAAGTTATATTTTGGTTTCATCTGACCATATGACATTCTCCCAATCCTCTTCTGGATGCACTCTAGCAAACTTCAGACGGGCCTGGACATGTACTGGCTTAAGCAGGGGGACACGTCTAGCACTGCAGGATTTGAGTCCCTGGCGGCGTAGTGTGTTACTGATGGTAGGCTTTGTACTTTGGTCCCAGCTCTCTGCAGGTCATTCACTAGGTCCCCCGTGTGGTTCTGGGATTTTTGCTCACCGTTCTTGTGATCATTTTGACCCCACGGGGTGAGATCTTCGTGGAGCCCCAGATCGAGGGAGATTATCAGTGGTCTTGTATGTCTTCCATTTCCTAATAATTGCTCCCACAGTTGATTTCTTCAAACCAAGCTGCTTACCTATTGCAGATTCAGTCTTCCCAGCCTGGTGCAGGTCTACACTTTTGTTTCTGGTGTCCTTTGACAGCTCTTTGGTATTGTCCATAGTGGAGTTTGGAGGTGACTGTTTGAGGTTGTGGACAGGTGTCTTTTATACTGATAACAAGTTCAAACAGGTGCCATTAATACAGGTAGCAGTGGAGGACAGAGGAGCCTCTTAAAGAAGAAGTTACAGGTCTGTGAGAGCCAGAAATCTTGCTTGTTTGTAGGTGACCAAATACTTATTTTCCACCATAATTTGCAAATAAATTCATTAAAAATCCTACAATGTGATTTTCTGGATTTTCTTTTCTCAATTTGTCTGTCATAGTTGACGTGACCTATGATGAAAATTACAGGCCTCTCTCATCTTTTTTTAAGTGGGAGAACTTGCACAATTGGTGCTGACTAAATACTTTTTTGCCCCACTGTACCTATATACCCATACACCCATCCACCCATCGACCTATCTACCCATGCAACCATCCACCCATCTACCTATCAACCCATGCACCTATCCACCCATCTACCCATCTACCCAAGCACCCATCCACCCATCTACCTATCTACCCATGCACCCATCCACCCATCTAACTATCTACCCATGCACCCATCTACCCATCTAGCCATCCACCCATCTACCCATCCACCCATCTACTCATCTACCCATCTAACCATCTAGCCACCCACCCATCTACCCATCTACCTATCCACCTATCTACCCATCTACCCATCTACCCATCTAGCCACCCACCCATCTACCCATCTACCCATCTATCCATCCATCCATCCACCCATCTACCCATCTACCCATCTAGCCATCCACCCATCTACCCATCTACCCATCCATCCATCTACCCATCTACCCATCTAGCCACCCACCCATCTACCCATCTACCCATCTATCCATCCATCCATCCACCCATCTACCCATCTAGCCATCCACCCATCTACCCATCTACCTATCCACCCATCCACCCATCCATCCACCTATCCACCCATCTACCCATTTACCCATCTACCCATCTAGCCACCCACCCATCTACCCATCTACCATCTACCCATCTAGCCATCCACCTATCTACCCATCTACCCATCTACCCATCTAGCCATCCACCCATCTACCCATCTACCTATCCACCCATCTACCCATCTACCCATCTACCCATCTAGCCACCCACCCATCTACCCATCTACCCATCGACCCATCTACCCATCTAGCCATCCACCCATCTACCCATCTACCTATCCACCCATCTACCATCCATCCACCCATCTACCTATCCACCCATCTACCCATCTACCCATCTACCCATCTATCCATCCACCCATCTACCCATCTACCCATCTACCCATCCATCCCCTCCACCAATCTATCCACCCATCTACCCATCTACCCATCTACCCATCCACCCATCTACCCATCCATCCCCCTCCACCAATCTATCCACCCATCTACCCATCTACCCATCTACCCATCCACCCATCCACCATCCACCCATCTACCCATCTACCCATCTACCCATCTACCCATCCACCCATCCATCCCCCGCCACCCATCCATCCACCCATCCATCCACCCATCTACAGTGCATTCGGGAAGTGTTTAGACCCCTTGACTTTTCCACATTTTGTTTCGTTACAGCCTTATTCTAAAATTGATTAAATAAATAAAATCCTCACTCGATCTACATAATACCCCATTATGACAAAGTGAAAACAGTTTTTTAGAAATTTTTGCAAATGTATAAAAAAAAAACTTATTTACATAAGTATTCAGACCCTTTGCTATGAGACTCGAAATTGAGCTCAGGTTCATCCTGTTTCCTACGGTGAAGCATGGTGGTGGCAGGTAAGGATCGAGGGAAAGAGGAACGGAGCAAAGTACAGAGAGATCCTTGATGAAAACCTGCTCCAGAGCGCTCAGGACCTCAGAATGGGGTGAAGGTTCACCTTCCAACAGGACAACAAACCTAAGCACACATCCAAGACAATGCAGGAGTGGCTTCGGGACAAGTCTCTGAATGTCCTTGAGTGGCCCAGCCAGAGCACGGACTTGAATCCGATCCACCATCTCTGGAGAGACCTGAAAATAGCTGTGCAGTGACGCTTCCCATCCAACCTGACAGAGCTTGAGATGATCTGCAGAGAAAAATGGGAGAAACTCCCCAAATACAGGTATGCCAAGCTTGTATCGTCATACGCAAGAAGACTCGAGGCTGTAATCAGGCTGTAATCACTTCCAAAGGTACTTCAACAAAGTACTGAGTAAAGGGACTGAATACTTACGTAAATGTGATATTGCCGTTTTAGTCATTAAACCTGTTTTTTGCTTTGTCATTATGGGCTATTGTGTAGATTGATGAGGGAAAAACAACAACAATTTAATGAATTTTAGAATAAGGCTGTTACGTATCAAAATGTGGAAAAAGTCAAGGTGTCTGAATACTTTCCGAATGCACTGTACCGATCTACCCATCCACTCATATACCCATATACCCATCCATCCATTCAGGCTGAAATGGCCTCAGGAATGGCTTCCCTGATCATTAGCAAGGTCACTATTCGTTACTCACAATGTCTCTGTGTTTATATTTATCTAATGGGAAAACAACTTGTTGTTGTTTGTATTAACCTCCCTCTTCACACGTTATAAATCAGCAGCATTGCTTGTTGTCTGAGAAATGGAGTCCCCATTGATTTTGGGATGGATTTAATAACCCTCTTCAACAAGCGTAGAAAATCACTTCACAGCGGTGCAAATGAAGGTTTGGATGTAATCAGAGACACATTACAGCAGACTTTCAGGCCATAGACTGTAAGTGTTGCTGTACTGTTTCATTGAGCCAGGATATTTATTAGAGGAGCTTATGTTCAGAACATCAGGCTGCTAATGTGAGGTTGGTGCGTGTGTGCGTGTGTGTGTGTGTGTGTGTGTGTGTGTGTGTACGTGCCCGTGCACGTGTGTGCATTTGCTTATGTGTGTTGGTGAGTAGAAGGCGATGTCCCTAGCCAGCCATGCTATGCTCAGTCCCCTGTGTCTGTCTCAGGTCGCATTGACTGTCTGCTATCATGTAAACTATCACCAGCAGTCACAGGCTTGATTGCTGGTGCGACACCATTCAATCCCCCCACAAAACAGTCCAGACATATCCACCAGTCCGACGCGGTTCAACTACTATTCAAAATCATTCCAAATAATTTAGCTGTGCTTGATTGAGCTTGTCTGGCTTAATAGACTAACATAATACTAAATCTGTCACTCCAGGCAGCCTAAAGAAATGTCTCATCCACATCTCTGCTGTGTTGGAGCTATCACATCCACATCTCTGCTGTGTAGGAGCTATCTCATCCACATCTCTGCTGTGTTGGAGCTATCTCATCCACATCAACATCTCTGCTGTGTTGGAGCTATCTCATCCACATCTCTGCTGTGTTGGAGCTATCTCATCCACATCTCTGCTGTGTTGGAGCTCTCTCATCCACATCTCTGCTGTGTTGGAGCTATCCCATCCACATCTCTGCTGTGTTGGAGCTATCTCATCCACATCCACATCTCTGCTGTGTTGGAGCTCTCTCATCCACATCTCTGCTGTGTTGGAGCTATCACATCCACATCTCTGCTGTGTCGGAGCTATCACATCCATATCTCTGCTGTGTCTGAAATATCTCATCCACATCTCTGCTGTGTCGGAGCTATCTCATCCACATCTCTAATGTGTTGGAGCTATCTCATCCACATCCATATCTCTGCTGTGTCGGAGCTATCTCATCCACATCCACATATCTGCTGTGTTGGAGCTATCTCATCCATATCTCTGCTGTGTTGGAGCTATCTCATCCACATCTCTGCTGTGTCGGAGCTATCTCATCCACATCTCTGCTGTGTTGGAGCTATCTCATCCACATCTCTGCTGTGTCGCAGCTATCTCATCCACATCTCTGCTGTGTTGGAGCTATCTCATCCACATCTCTGCTGTGTTGGAGCTATCACATCCACATCTCTGCTGTGTTGGAGCTATCTCAACCATATCTCTGCTGTGTTGGAGCTATCTCATTCACATCCATATCTCTGCTGTGTTGGAGCAATCTCAACCATATCTCTGCTGTGTTGGAGCTATATCATTCACATCCACGTCTCTGCTGTGTTGGAGCTATCTCATCCACATCCACATCTCTGCTGTGTAGGAGCTATCTCATCCACATCAATATCTCTGCTGTGTTGGAGCTATCTAATCCACATCCACATCTCTACTGTGTTGGAGCTATCTCATCCACATCTCTACTGTGTTGGAGCTATCTCATTCACATCTCTGCTGTGTTGGAGCTTTCTCATCCATATCTCTGCTGTGTTGGAGCTATCTCATTCACATCTCTGCTGTGTTGGAGCTATCTCATCCACATCTCTACTGTGTTGGAGCTATCTCATCCACATCTCTACTGTGTTGGAGCTATCTCATCCATATCTCTGTTGTGTTGGAGCTATCTAATCCATATCTCTACTGTGTTGGAGCTATTTCATCCACATTTCTGCTGTGTTGGAGCTATCTCATCCACATCTCTGCTGTGTTGGCGCTATCTCATCCACATCTCTGCTGTGTTGGAGCTATCTCATCCACATCTCTGCTGTGTTGGAGCTATCACATCCATATCTCTGCTGTGTTGGCGCTATCTCATCCACATCTCTGCTCTGTTGGAACTATCTCATTCACATCTCTGCTGTGTTGGAGCTATCTCATTCACATCTCTGCAGTGTTGGAGCTATCACATCCACACACACATCTCTGCTGTGTTGGAGCTATCTCATCCACATGTCTGCTGTGTTGGAGCTATCTCAACAACATCCACATCTCTGCTGTGTTGGAGCTATCTCATCCCACATCTCTGCTGTGTTGGAGCTATCTCACCCACATCTCTGCTGTGTTGGAGCTATCTCATCCACATCTCTGCTGTGTTGGAGCTATCTCATCCACATCTCTGCTGTGTTGGAGCTATCTCATCCACATCTCTGCTGTGTTGGAGCTATCTCATCCACATCTCTGCTGTGTTGGAGCTATCTCATCCACATCCACATCTGTGCTGTGTTGGAGCTATCTCATCCACATCTCTGCTGTGTTGGAGCTATCTCATCCACATCTCTGCTGTGTTGGAGCTATCTCATCCACATCCACATCTCTGCTGTGTTGGAGCTATCTCATCCACATCCACATCTGTGCTGTGTTGGAGCTATCTCATCCACATCTCTGCTGTGTTGGAGCTATCTCATCCACATCCATATCTCTGCTGTGTTGGAGCTATCTCATCCACATCCACATCTCTGCTGCATTGGAGCTATCTCATCCACATCCACATCTCTGCTGTGTTGGAGCTATCTGATCCACATCCACATTTCTGCTGCGTTGGAGCTATCTCATCCACATCTCTGCTGTGTTGGAGCTATCTCATCCACATCTCTGCTGTGTTGGAGCTATCTCATCCACATCTCTGCTGTGTTGGAGCTATCACATTCACATCTCTGCTGTGTTGGAGCTATCTCATCCACATCCATATCTCTGCTGTGTTGGAGCTATCACATTCACATCTCTGCTGTGTTGGAGCTATCTCATCCACATCTCTGATGTGTTGGAGCTATCTCATCCACATCCATATCTCTGCTGTGTTGGAGCTATCTGATCCACATCCACATTTCTGCTGCGTTGGAGCTATCTCATCCACATCTCTGCTGCGTTGGAGCTATCTCATCCACATCTCTGCTGTGTTGGAGCTATCTCATCCACATCTCTGCTGTGTTGGAGCTATCTCATCCACATCTCTGCTGTGTTGGAGCTATCTCATCCACATCTCTGCTGTGTTGGAGATATCTCATCCACATCTCTGCTGTGTTGGAGCTATCACATTCACATCTCTGCTGTGTTGGAGCTATCTCATCCACATCCATATCTCTGCTGTGTTGGAGCTATCTCATCCACGTCTCTGCTATGTTGGAGCTATCTCATCCACATCTCTGCTGTGTTGGAGCTATCTCATCCACATCTCTGCTGTGTTGGAGCACTCCTGAGTGGCGCAGTGGTCTAAGGCACTGCATTGCAGTGCTAACTGTGCCACTAGAGATCCTGGTTCGAATCCAGGCTCTGTCGCCGCCGGCCGCGACCGGGAGACTCATGGGCGGCGCACACTGTGTGGCCCAGTGCGGCCCAGGGTAGGGGAGGGAATGGCCGGGCAGGGATGTAGCTCAGTTGATAGAGCATGGCGTTTGCAACGCCAGGGTTGTGGGTTCGATTCTCACGGGGGCCCAGTAGAAAAATATATATACGTATTCACTAACTGTAAGTCGCTTCTGGATAAGAGCGTCTGCTAAATGACTAAAATGTAAAATGTAAATGATCTCATCCACATCTCTGATGTGTTGGAGCCTATCTCATCCACATCTCTGCTGTGTTGGAGCTATCTCATCCACATCCATATCTCTGCTGTGTTGGAGCTATCTCATCCACATCCACATCTCTGCTGTGTTGGAGCTATCCGATCCACATCCACATTTCTGCTGGCGTTGGAGCTATCTCATCCACATCTCTGCTGTGTTGGAGCTATCTCATCCACATCTCTGCTGTGTTGGAGCTATCTCATCCACATCTCTGCTGTGTTGGAGCTATCACATTCACATCTATGCTGTGTTGGAGCTATCACATTCACATCTCTGCTGTGTTGGAGCTATCTCATCCACATCCACATCTCTGCTGTGTTGGAGCTATCTCATTACATCTCTGCTGTGTTGGAGCTATCTCAGCATATACTGACTGTTTGATCACTGCTTGATATCTCCGCGTGAGAATCTGATTAGAGGCGACGAGAACTTGACTCTGCCAACACAATTTCCCGTTGTCTGTTTCCTACTCTCCTTTTCTTCCCAGTTCCCACACATACACAGGGCTGCATGGCTGGCTGGCATTCATTTATGACGAGATGAGGTCGGAGAGGTTGTGTTTTCTCTAGCAGGAGGTAAGCTTGGCTTCTTATATGGTGTTGAGTAAAGCTTAAACCATGTATTTAGATTGTAGGTAGGTATTGTAGCTAGGTATTGTAGGTAGTTTATTTAGGTAGTTATTGTAGGTTATTGTAGGTTATTGTAGGTAATTATTGTAGGTAAGTATTGTATTCGGCGGTGCCCGGTGAAGCACGAGGCTAGCACGAGGCTAGCTAACCCACTACCTGGACCAATAAAGCTAGCTAGCTAGCCGGTAGCTACTGGTAACTTTTAACAACTGTGGATAGTTGTTTCCAATGTTATTTCACGCTTAGAGTACCTGTAATTAAGCCAGCTAGCTACCTACCATTCAGCTGTTTTTCTAACCTCATTATCTGAGGCATTAACGTTAGGTAGTTAGTAGCTACTGTACTTAATTACAGCTACTGATTGCAGAAGACCAATGTCTTCTTGTCTGCCACCCAGACAGCTGGCGTCGGGTAAGTTTGACTTTATACATAGCTTGGGCTTTGTCGAGTAAGGCTTAAACTATGTATTTAGATTGTAGTTAGGTATTGTAGGTAGGCATCGTGGGTTGTTGTGGGTAGTTATTGTATGTAATTATTGTAGGTTAGCATTGTATTCAGCGGTGCCGGGTGTAGCACTTAGCTAGCTAGCTAGCTAACTCACCTCCTGGACTAGCTGGCCTCACCTCCAGGACTGTTTTGCTAGCACAGACTGGAACATGTTCCGGGATTCTTCAGACAGCATTGAGGAGTACACCACATCAGTCACTGGCTTCATCAACAAGTGCATCGATGATGTCGTCCCCCACAGTGACCGTACGTACATACCCCAACCAGAAGCCATGGATTACAGGCAACATCCGCACTGAGCTAAAGGGTAGAGCTGCCGCTTTCAAGGAACGGGACTCTAACCCGGAAGCTTATAAGAAATCCCGCTATGACCTCCGACAGAACCATCAAACAGGCAAAGAGTCAATACAGGTCTAAGATTGAATCATACTACACTGGCTCTGACGCTGTTCGGATGTGGCAGGGCTTGGAAAACTATTACAGACTACAAAGGGAAGCACAGCCGCGAGCTGCCCAGTGACACAAGCCTACCAGACGAAGCTAAACCACTTCTATGCTCGCTTCGAGGCAAGCAACACTGAAGCATGCATGAGAGCACCAGCTGTTCCGGACTGACTATGTGATCACGCTCTCCGTAGCCGATGTGAGTAAGACTTTTAAGCAAGTCAGCATTCACAAGGCCGCTGGGCCCAGACGGATTACCAGGGTGTGTACTCCGAGCATGTGCTGACCAACTGGCAAGTGTCTTCACTGACATTTTCAACATGTCCCTGACCGAGTCTGTAATACCAACATGTTTCAAGCAGACCACCATAGTCCCCGTGCCCAAGAACTCTAAGATAACCTGCCTAAATGACTACCGACCCGTGGCACTGACGTCTGTAGCCATGGAAGTGCTTTGAAAGACTGGTCATGGCTCACATCAACAGCATAATCCCAGAAACCCTAGACCCACTCCAATTTGCATACCGCCCCAACAGATCCACAGATGATGCAATCTCTATCGCACTCCACACTGCCCTTTCCCACCTGGACAAGAGGAACACCCTCGTGAGAATGCTATTCATTGACTACAGCTCAGCATTCCAACACCATAGTGCCCTCTAAGCTCATCACTAAGCTAAGGATCCTGGGACTAAACACCTCCCTCTGCAACTGGATCCTGACTTCCTGACGGGCCGCCTCCAGGTGGTAAGGGTAGGTAACAACACATCTGCCACACTGATCCTCAACACGGGGCCCCTCAGTGCGTGCTCAGTCCCCTCCTGTACTCTCTGTTCACCCATGACTGCATGGCCAGGCACGACTCAACACCATCATTAAGTTTGCCGACGACACAACAGTGGTAGGCCTGATCACCGACAACGATGAGACAGCCTATGAGGAGGTCAGAGATCTGGCCGTGTGGTGTGGACAACAACCTCTCCCTCAACGTGACCAAGACAAAGGAGATGATTGTGGACTACAGGAAAAAAAGAGGACTGAGCACGCCCCCATTCTCATCGACGGGGCTGTAGTGGAACAGGTTGAGAGCTTCAAGTTCCTTGGTGTCCACATCACCAACGAACTATCATGGTCCAAGCACACCAAGACAGTCGTGAAGAGGGCACGACAAAGCCTATTCCCCCTCAGGAGACTAAAAAGATTTGGCATGGGTCCTCAGATCCTCAAAAATTCTACAGCTGCACCATCGAGAGCATCCTGACTGGTTGCATCACCGCCTGGTATGGCAACTGCTTGGCCTCTGACCGCAAGGGCACTACAGAGGGTAGTGCGTACGGCCCAGTACATCACTGGGGCAAAGCTCCCTGCCATCCAAGACCTCTATACCAGGCGGTGTCAGAGGAAGGCCCTCAAAATTGTCAAAGACTCCAGCCACCCTAGTCATAGACTGTTCTCTCTGCTACCGCACGGCAAGCGGTACCGAGTGCCAAGTCTAGGTCCAAAAGACTTCTCAACAGCTTCTACCCACAAGCCATAAGACTCCTGAACAGCTAATCATGGCTACCCGGACTATTGCACTGCCCCCACCCCATCCTTTTTTACGCTGCTGCTACTCTGTTAAGTATTTATGCATAGTCACTTTAACTCTACCCACATGTACATATTACCTCAACTACTTCAACTAGCCGGTGCCCCCGCACATTGACTCTGCACCGTTACCCCCTGTATATATAGCCTCCTACTGTCACTTTATTTTACTTCTGCTCTTTGTTTTTCTCAACACTTTTTTTTGTTGTTGTTTTATTCTTACTTTTTTGTTTAAAATAAACGCACTGTTGGTTAAGGGCTGTAAGTAAGCATTTCACTGTAATGTCTGCACTTGTTGTATTCGCGCATGTGACCAATAAAATTTGATTTGATTTGATTTGATTTGGCGAGTAGCTATTAGCAACGGTAGCAACTAAATACAATATCCTTTTAGCCAGCTACATTTGTTCGCAGCGCCGCCGTTTTTCAAAACAAGGTCAACACAGCAGCCATTGCTAGCTAGCCAACACGACCAGCTAGCTGTACTGTAGCAGCTAAATACAATATATTTGTGCGTAGCTAGCCAACGTTTAATTATTGCTGCGTTATGAAAGGAACTAGACACGGATACTAATTATCTGTTTAGTGTGTTAACACACTATTGGTAGTTTGTTGTAACCAGTATTGGTGCTAAACTGTGTGTTATTGGATGCTAGCATGCTAGTTAGCTATGGCGTCATAGTTAGCTAGCTGAATAAAGCAAGTTCAGTCTATTCCTTGAAACATTGAACCGCTGTAGTTTACAACAATTCTAATTTCTAAAGTGGAAGTTGGGAGAGTTTTATTCGGGTGGTTCAGTGAAACAATTATAGTTTCTGAGGTGGAAGTTGGGAGAGTTATATTTGGGAGTTTTGGTGAGGGAGGCCCTACTCTCTCCTTTCCCAGATGTTTAGTTCATTTCATTCCGATCTCCTCTGCATTATTGTAGCCTTTTGCTACAGCCTGTCAACTATGCCCCTGCCTATCCCTGTTCTCTCCTCTCCGCACAGGCTACACAAACGCCTCACACCGCGTGGCTGCTGCCTCTCTAACCTGGTGGTCCTGCACGCACCACACACCTGGAGTTCCAGGTCTCAGGCAGCCTCTGAACTGCCGTTCTGCTGCCAACAAGGCTGACTTCATCCCAGCCTATGCTACCCTCCAGTCCCTCGACTTCCTGGCGCTGAAGGAAAACATGGATTACCACTGAAAACACTGCTACTCCTACTGCTCTCTCCTCGTCTGACCATGTGTTCTCGCATACCCCGAGAGCATCTGGTCAGAGGGGTGGTGGCACAGGAATCCTCATCTCTCCCAAGTGGACATTCTCAATTTTTCCCCTAACCCATCTGTCTATCTCCTCATTTGAATTCCATGCTGTCACAGTCACTAGCCCATTTAAGCTTAATATCCTTGTCATCTATCGCCCTCCAGGTTCCCTTGGAGAGTTCATCAATGAGCTTGACGCCTTGATAAGTTCCTTTCCTGAGGATGGCTCACCCCTCACAGTTTTGGGGATTTCAACCTCCCTACGTCTACATTTGACTCATTTCTCTCTGCCTCCTTCTTTCCACTCCTCTCCTCTTTTTGACCTCACCCTCTCACCCGTCCCCCCTACAAGGCAGGCAATACGCTTGACCTCATCTTTACTAGATGCTGCTCTTCTACTAATCTCACTGCAACTCCCTCCATGTCTCCGACCACTACTTTGTATCCTTTTCTCTCTCGTTCTCCTCCAACACTACTCACTCTGCCCCTACACAGATGGTAATGCGCCGCGCAACCTTCGCTCTCTCTCTCCCCTACTACTCTCCTCTTCCATCCTATCATCTCTTCCCTCTGCTCAATCCTTCTCCCTCCAATCTCCTGATTCTGCCTCCTCAACCCTCCTCTCCTCCCTTTCTGCATCCTTTGACTCTCTGTGTCCCCTATCCTCCCGGCCGGCTCGGTCCTCCCCTCCAGCTCCGTGGCTTGATGACTCATTGCGAGTTCACAGAACAGAGCTCCGGGCAGCAGAGCGGAAATGGAAGAAAACTAAACTCCCTGCCGACCTGGCATCTTTTCACTCCCTCCTCTCTACATTTTCTTCATCTGTTTCTGCTGCTAAGGCCACTTTCTACCACTCTAAATTCCAAGCATAAATAAAATCTTGCGACTTGTGACTGCAGGCCGCCCAACAACCTGCCCGCTTGACCCCATCCCCTCCTCTCTTCTCCAGACCATCTCCGGTGACCTTCTCCCCTACCTCACCTTGCTGATCAACTCATCCTTGACCGCTGGCTATGTCCCTTCCGGTGGAACAAGCTCCCTCACGACGCCAGGACAGCGGAGTCACTCACCACCTTCCGGAGACATTTGAAACCCCACCTCTTTAACGAATACCTGGGATCAATCAATCAATCAATTTTATTTTATATAGCCCTTCTTACATCAGCTAATATCTCGAAGTGCTGTACAGAAACCCAGCCTAAAACCCCAAACAGCTAGTAATGCAGGTGTAGAAGCACGGTGGCTAGGAAAAACTCCCTAGAAAGGCGAAAACCTAGGAAGAAACCTAGAGAGGAACCAGGCTATGAGGGGTGGCCAGTCCTCTTCTGGCTGTGCCGGGTGAAGATTATAACAGAACCATGCCAAGATGTTCAAAAATGTTCATAGAGTGACAAGCATGGTCAAATAATAATCAGAATAAATCTCAGTTGGCTTTTCATAGCCGATCATTAAGAGTTGAAAACAGCAGGTCTGGGACAGGTAGGGGTTCCATAACCGCAGGCAGAACAGTTGAAACTGGAATAGCAGCAAGGCCAGGCGGACTGGGGACAGCAAGGAGTCACCACGGCCGTAGTCCCGACGCGATGGTCCTAGGGCTCAGGTCTCTCAGTTGGCTTTTTCACTAGCCGATCATTAGGAGTTGAAAACAGCAGGTCTGGGACAGGTAGGGGTTTCGTAACCGCAGGCAGAACAGTTGAAACTGGAATAGCAGCAAGGCCAGGCGGACTGGGGACAGCAAGGTGTCATCATGCCCGGTAGTCCTGACGTATGGTCCTAGGGCTCAGGTTCTCAGGAGAGAAAGAGAGAACGAGAGAATTAGAGAGAGCATACTTAAATTCACACAGGACACTGGATAAGACAGGAGAAGTACTCCAGGTATAACCAACTAACCCCAGCCCCCCACACATAAACTACTGCAGCATAAATACTGGAGGCTGAGACAGGAGCGGTCGAGACACTGTGGCCCCATCCGGAGAAAACCCCGGACAGGGCCAAACAGGAAGGGATATAACCCCACCCACTCTGCCAAAGCACAGCCCCCGCACCACTAGAGGGATATCCTCAACCACCAACTTACAATCCTGAGACAAGGCCGAGTATAGCCCACAGAGGTCTCCACCACAGCACAAACCAAGGGGGGGGCGCCAACCCAGACAGGAAGATCACGTCAGTAACTCAACCCACTCAAGTGACGCACCCCCCCCAGGGACGGCATGAAAGAGCACCAGCAAGCCAGTGACTCAGCCCCTGCAACAGGGCTAGAGGCAGAGAACCCCAGTGGAGAGGGGAACCGGCCTGGCAGAGACAGCAAGGGCTGTTCGTTGCTCCAGAGCCTTTCCGTTCACCTTCACACTCCTGGGCCAGACTACACTCAATCATATGACCTACTGAAGAGATAAGTCTTCAGTAAAGACTTAAAGGTTGAGACCGAGTCTGCGTCTCTCACATGGGTAGGCAGACTGTTCCATAAAAATGGAGATCTATAGGAGAAAGCCCTGCCTCCCGCTGTTTGCTTAGAAATTCTAGGGACAATTAGAGGCCTCGTCTTGTGACCGTAGCGTACGTATTGGTATGTACGGCAGGACCAACTCGGAAAGATAGGTAGGGAGCAAGCCCATGTAACGCTTTATAGGTTAACAGTAAAACCTTGAAATCAGCCCTTGCCTTAACAGGAAGCCAGTGTAGGGAAGCTAGCACTGGAGTAATTTGACCAAATTTCTTGGTTCTAGTCAGAGCGGGATAGGACAAAGTAATCCTTCTACCCCACGGGGGGCCAGTATGAAAAAAAAGATTAAAAAAAAGTAATGAATGCACTCAGTAACTGTAAGTCGCTCTGGATAAGAGCGTCTGCTAAATGACAAAAATGAAATGTAAATGTAACAGGGTATGATAGTAGGTGCCAGGCACACCGGTTTGTGTCAAGAGCTGCAACACTGATGGGTTTTTCATGCTCAACAGTTTCCCGCGTGTATCAAGAACGGTCCACCACCCAAAGGACATCCAGCCAATTTGACACAACTGTGGGAAGCATTGGAGTCAACATGGGCCAGCATCCCTGTGGAACGCTTTTGACACCTTGTAGAGTCCCATGCCCCGACGAACTGAGGCTGTTCTGAGGGCAATGTTAGGAAGGTGTTCCGAATTTTTGGTATACTCAGCGTATACTCGCTCTTCCCGGGTTGGTGTCCTCCTTGTCCAAATAATCCTTCCAAACCTGGGATTTCACTGGTGCAGCACCTGTTTCCACAATGGTGTATCTTCATATTTGTCCTGTTACGTCAGCCAGGGAAAATAAACCTGTGTATCCATCTACTGGGTTGTTGTCCGCATGGCGGTGGAGAACGGATAAATGAGGAATGTTTCAGCACCACACAAATAATGGACAGTAAGCTGATCTACACCCCCATTTTTTTAAAAATAATAATATATAATGGACAGTTCCCTGCTCCATTCTCTCACTGTGTGCATGGCTGGTAACCCAGGCCTAGGCTAAGGTCTGCCTCACTACTCAACATAATATCATTCACAATACAATTCAACAGGGTCCTCTGTAGCTCAGTTGAGTAGAGCATGGCGCTTGCAAACGCCAGGGTTGTGGGTTCACCTGGATAAGAGCGTCTGCTAAAATGACTAAGATGTAACACAACCTCCTTGGTTTGTAAAAAAAAAAGATTTTTAAAATTGATTTTTAAATGTTTCCAACCCACAATATAAGTGTCTGACCCGATTCAGGACTCAACCTCTACACCATGAGGTAAAACCTCTTTAGTCTCCTCTACTCCACAAGGTAGAACCTCTTTAGTCTCCTCTATACCATAAGGTAGAAACTCTTTAGTCTCCTCTACTCCACAAGGTAGAACCTCTTTAGTCTCCTCTACTCCACAAGGTAGAACCTCTTTAGTCTCCTCTACTCCACAAGGTAGAACCTCTTTAGTCTCCTCTACTCCACAAGGTAGAACCTCTTTAGTCTCCTCTACTCCATAGGTAGAACCTCTTTAGTCTCCTCTACTCCACAAGGTAGAACCTCTTTAGTCTCCTCTACTCCGCAAGGTAGAACCTCTTTAATCTCCACTACTCCACAAGGTAGAACCTCTTTATTCTCCTCTACTCCATGAGGTAGAACCTCTTTAGACTCCTCTTTAGTCTCCTCTACTCCACAAGGTAGAACCTCTTTAGTCTTCTCTTTAGTCTCCTCTACTCCACAAGGTATAACCTCTTTAGTCTTTTTCTACTCCACAAGGTAGAACCTCTTTCGTCTCCTCTTTAGTCTCCTCTACTCCACAAGGTAGAACCTCTTTAGTCTCCTCTACTCCACAAGGTAGAACCTCTTTAGTCTCCTCTACTCCACAAGGTAGAACCTCTTTAGTCTCCTCTACTCCACAAGGTAGAACCTCTTTAGTCTCCTCTACTCCACAAGGTAGAACCTCTTTAGTCTCCTCTACTCCACAAGGTAGAACCTATTTAGTCTCCTCTACTCCGCAAGGTAGAACCTCTTTAATCTCCACTACTCCACAAGGTAGAACCTCTTTATTCTCCTCTACTCCATGAGGTAGAACCTCTTTAGACTCCTCTTTAGTCTCCTCTACTCCACAAGGTAGAACCTCTTTAGTCTCCTCTACTCCGCAAGGTAGAACCTCTTTAATCTCCACTACTCCACAAGGTAGAACCTCTTTATTCTCCTCTACTCCATGAGGTAGAACCTATTTAGACTCCTCTTTAGTCTCCTCTACTCCACAAGGTAGAACCTCTTTAGTCTTCTCTTTAGTCTCCTCTACTCCACAAGGTATAACCTCTTTAGTCTTTTCTACTCCACAAGGTAGAACCTCTTTAGTCTCCTCTTTAGTCTCCTCTACTCCACAAGGTAGAACCTCTTTAGTCTCCTCTACTCCACAAGGTAGAACCTCTTAGTCTCCTCTACTCCACAAGGTAGAACCTCTTTAGTCTCCTCTACTCCACAAGGTAGAACCTCTTTAGTCTCCTCTACTCCACAAGGTAGAACCTCTTTAGTCTCCTCTACTCCACAAGGTAGAACCTCTTTAGTCTCCTCTACTCCGCAAGGTAGAACCTCTTTAATCTCCACTACTCCACAAGGTAGAACCTCTTTATTCTCCTCTACTCCATGAGGTAGAACCTCTTTAGACTCCTCTTTAGTCTCATACTCCACAAGGTAGAACCTCTTTAGTCTTCTCTTTAGTCTCCTCTACTCCACAAGGTATAACCTCTTTAGTCTTTTCTACTCCACAAGGTAGAACCTCTTTAGTCTTCTCTTTAGTCTCCTCTACTCCACAAGGTAGAACCTCTTTAGTCTCCTCTTTAGTCTCCTCTACTCCACAAGGTGAACCTCTTTAATCTTCTCTACTCCACAAGGTAGAACCTCTTTAGTCTCCTCTACTCCACAAGGTAGGAACCTCTTTAGTCTCTCCTCTACTCCACAAGTTAGAACCTCTTTAGTCTCCTCTACTCCACAAGGTAGAACCTCTTTAGTCTCCTCTACTCCACAAGGTAGAACCTCTTTAGTCTCCTCTACTCCACAAGGTAGAACCTCTTTAATCTCCTCTACTCCACAAGGTAGAACCTTTTATTCTCCTCTACTCCATGAGGTAGAACCTCTTTAGTCTCCTCTTTAGCCTCCTCTACTCCACAAGGTATAACCTCTTTAGTCTCCTCTTTAGTCTCCTCTACTCAACAAGGTAGAACCTCTTTAGTCTCCTCTTTAGTCTCCTCTACTCCAAAAGGTAGAACCTCTTTAGTCTCCTCTTTAGTCTCCTCTACTCCACAAGGTAGAACCTCTTTAGTCTCCTCTTTAGTCTCCTCTACTCCACAAGGTAGAACCTCTTTAGTCTCCTCTTTAGTCTTCTCTACTCCACAAGGTAGAACCTCTTTAGTCTCCTCTACACCACAAGGTAGAACCTCTTTAGTCTTCTCTACTCCACAAGGTAGAACCTCTTTAATCTCCTCACTCCACAAGGTAGAACATCTTTAGTCTCCTCTACTCCACAAGGTAGAACCTCTTTAGTCTCCTCTACTCACGAGGTAGAACCTCTTTGTCTCCTCTTTAGTCTCCTCTACTCCACAAGGTAGAACCTCTTTAGTCTTCTCTACTCCACAAGGTAGAACCTCTTTAGTCTCCTCTCTATACCATAAGGTAGAACCTCTTTAGTCTTCTCTACTCACAAGGTAGAACCTCTTTAATCGCCTCTACTCCACAAGGTAGAACCTCTTTAGTCTCCTCTACTCCATGAGGTAGAACCTCTTTAGTCTCCTCTTTAGTCTCCTCTACTCCACAAGGTAGAGCCTCTTTTTGTCTCCTCTACTCCACAAGGTGAACTCTCTTTAAGTCTCCTCTACTCCACAAGGTAGAACCTCTTTAGTCTCCTCTTTAGTCTCCTCTACTCCACAAGGTAGAACCTCTTTAGTCTCCTCTTTAGTCTCCTCTACGCCACAAGGTAGAACCTCTTTAGTCTCCTCTACTCCACAAGGTATAACCTCTTTAGTCTCCGCTATACCATAAGGTAGAACCTATTTAGTCTCCTCTACTCCACAAGATAGAACCTCTTTAGTCTCGTCTATACCATAAGGTAGAACCTCTTTAGTCTCCTCTACTCCACAAGGTAGAACCTCTTTAGTTTCCTCTTTAGTCTCCTCTACTCCACAAGGTAGAACCTCTTTAGTCTCCTCTATACCATAAGGTAGAACCTCTTTAGTCTTCTCTACTCCACAAGGTAGAACCTCTTTAATCTCCTCTACTCCACAAGGTAGAACCTCTTTAGTCTCCTCTACTCCATGAGGTAGAACCTCTTTAGTCTCCTCTTTAGTCTCCTCTACTCCACAAGGTAGAGCCTCTTTTGTCTCCTCTACTCCACAAGGTAGAACCTCTTTAGTCTCCTCTACTCCACAAGGTAGAACCTCTTTAGTCTCCTCTACTCCACAAGGTAGAACCTCTTTAGTCTCCTCTACTCCGCAAGGTAGAACCTCTTTAATCTCCACTCTCCACAAGGTAGAACCTCTTTATTCTCCTCTACTCCATGAGGTAGAACCTCTTTAGACTCCTCTTTAGTCTCCTCTACTCCACAAGGTATAACCTCTTTAGTCTTCTCTTTAGTCTCCTCTACTCCACAAGGTATAACCTCTTTAGTCTTTTTCTACTCCACTAGGTAGAACCTCTTTAGTCTTCTCTTTAGTCTCCTCTACTCCACAAGGTAGAACCTCTTTAGTCTCCTCTTTAGTCTCCTCTACTCCACAAGGTAGAACCTCTTTAATCTCCTCTACTCCACAAGGTAGAACCTCTTTAGTCTCCTCTACTCCATAAGGTAGAACCTCTTTAGTCTCCTCCCTACTCCACAAGGTAGAACCTCTTTAGTCTCCTCTACTCCACAAGGTGAACCTCTTTAGTCTCCTCTACTCCACAAGGTAGAACCTCTTTAGTCTCCTCTACTCCACAAGGTAGAACCTCTTTAATCTCCTCTTCTACTCCACAAGGTTAGAACCTTTTATTCTCCTCTACTCCACGAGGTAGAACCTCTTTAGTCTCCTCTTTAGTCTCCTCTACTCCACAAGGTAGAACCTCTTTAGTCTCCTCTTTAGTCTCCTCTACTCAACAAGGTAGAACCTCTTTAGTCTCCTCTTTAGTCTCCTCTACTCCAAAAGGTAGAACCTCTTTAGTCTCCTCTTTAGTCTCCTCTACTCCACAAGGTAGAACCTCTTTAGTCTCCTCTTTAGTCTCCTCTACTCCACAAGGTAGAACCTCTTTAGTCTCCTCTTTAGTCTTTTCTCTACTCCACAAGGTAGAACCTCTTTTAGTCTCCTCTACACCACAAGGTAGAACCTCTTTAGTCTTCTCTACTCCACAAGGTAGAACCTCTTTAATCTCCTCTACTCCACAAGGTAGAACATCTTTAGTCTCCTCTACTCCACAAGGTGAACCCTCTTTAGTCTCCTCTACTCCACGCAGGAGAACCTCTTTTGTCTCCTCTTTAGTCTCCTCTACTCCACAAGGTAGAACCTCTTTAGTCTTCTCTACTCCACAAGGTAGAACCTCTTTAGTCTCCCTCTATACCATAAGGTAGAACCTCTTTAGTCTTCTCTACTCCACAAGGTAGAACCTCTTTAATCTCCTCTACTCCACAAGGTAGAACCTCTTTAGTCTCTCTACTCCATGAGGTAGAACCTCTTTAGTCTCCTCTTTAGTCTCCTCTACTCCACAAGGTAGAGCCTCTTTTGTCTCCTCCTACTCCACAAGGTAGAACCTCTTTAGTCTCCTCTCTACTCCACAAGGTAGAACCTCTTTAGTCTCTCTTTAGTCTCCTCTACTCCACAAGGTAGAACCTCTTTAGTCTCCTCTTTAGTCTCCTCTACGCCACAAGGTAGAACCTCTTTAGTCTCCCTCTACTCCCCAAGGTATAACCTCTTTAGTCTCCGCTATACCATAAGGTAGAACCTATTTAGTCTCCTCCTACTCCACAAGATAGAACCTCTTTAGTCTCGTCTCTTCCATAAGGTAGAACCTCTTTAGTCTCCTCTACTCCACAAGGTAGAACCTCTTAGTCTCCTCTTTAGTCTCCTCTACTCCACAAGGTAGGAACCTCTTTAGTCTTCTCTTCAGTCTCCTCTACCTCCACAAGGTAGAACCTCTTTAGTCTTCTCTACTCCACAAGGTATAACCTCTTTAGTCTCCTCTATACCATAAGGTAGAACCTCTTTAGTCTTCTCTACTCCACAAGGTAGATCCTCTTTAATCTCCTCTACTCCACAAGGTAGAACCTCTTTAGTCTTCTCTACTCCACGAGGTAGAACCTCTTTAGTGTCCTCTTTAGTCTCCTCTACTCCACAAGGTAGAACCTCTTTAGTCTCTACTCCACAAGGTAGAACCTCTTTAGTCTCCTCTACTCCACAAGATAGAACCTCTTTAGTCTCCTCTACACCACAAGGTAGAACCTCTTTAATCTCCTCTACTCCACAAGGTAAAACCTCTTTAGTCTCCTCTACTCCACAAGGTAGAACCTCTTTAGTCTCCTCTACTGCACGAGGTAGAACCTCTTTAGTCTCCTCTTTAGTCTCCTCTACTCCACAAGGTAGAACCTCTTTAGTCTCCTCTACTCCACAAGGTAGAACCTCTTTAGTCTCCTCTACTCCACAAGGTAGAACCTCTTTAATCTCCTCTACTCCACAAGGTAGAACCTCTTTAGTCTTCTCTACTCCACAAGGTAGAACCTCTTTAGTCTCCTCTATACCATAAGGTAGAACCTCTTTAGTCTTTTCTACTCCACAAGGTAGAACCTCTTTAATCTCTTCTACTCCACAAGGTAGAACCTCTTTAGCCTCCTCTACTCCATGAGGTAGAACCTCTTTAGTCTCCTCTACTCCACAAGGTAGAGCCTCTTTTGTCTCCTTTACTCCACAAGGTAGAACCTCTTTAGTCTCCTCTACTCCACAAGGTAGAAACTCTTTAGTCTCCTCTACTCCACAAGGTAGAACCTCTTTAGTCTCCTCTACTCCACAAGGTAGAACCTCTTTAGTCTCCTCTATACCATAAGGTAGAACCTCTTTAGTCTCCTCTACTCCACAAGGTAGAACCTCTTTAGTCTCCTCTTTAGTCTCCTCTACTCCACAAGGTAGAACCTCTTTAGTCTCCTCTTTAGTATCCTCTACACCACAAGGTAGAACCTCTTTAGTCTCCTCTACTCCACAAGGTAGAACCTCTTTAGTCTCCTCTATACCGTAAGGTAGAACCTCTTTAGTCTCCTCTACTCCACAAGGTAGAACCTCTTTAGTCTCCTGCACGAGGACGCTTTAGTCTCCTCTATTCCACAATGGTAGAACCTCTTTAGTCTTCTCTACTCCACAAGGTAGAACATCTTTAGTCTCCTCTTTAGTCTCCTCTACTCCACAAGGTAGAACCTCTTTAGTCTCCTCTACTCCACAGGTAGAACCTCTTTAGTCTTCTCTACTCCACAAGGTAGAACCTCTTTAGTCTCCTCTCTCTATACCATGAGGTAGAACCTCTTAGTCTCCTCTACTCCACAAGGTGAACCTCTTTAGTCTCCTCTACTCCACAAGGTAGAACTCTCTTTAGTGTCCTCTATACCATAAGGTAGAAACTCTTTAGTCTCCTCTACTCACAATGTAGAACCTCTTTAGTCTCCTCTACTCCACAAGGTAGAACCTCTTAGTTTCCTCTACTCTACAAGGTAGAACCTCTTTAGTCTCCTCTTTAGTCTCCTCTACTCCACAAGGTAGAACCTCTTTAGTCCTCTACTCCACAAGGTAGAACCTCTTTAGTCTCCTCTATACCATAAGGTAGAACCTCTTTAGTCTCTCTACTCCACAAGGTAGAACCTCTTTAGTCTCCTCTTTAGTCTCTCCTACTCCACAAGGTAGAACCCTCTTTAGTCTCCTCTTTAGTATCCTCTACACCACAAGGTAGAACCTCTTTAGTCTCCTCTACTCCACAAGGTAGAACCTCTTTAGTCTCCTCTATACCGTAAGGTAGAACCTCTTTAGTCTCCTCTACTCCACAAGGTAGAACCTCTTTAGTCTCCTCTTTAGTCTCCTCTATTCCACAAGGTAGAACCTCTTTAGTCTTCTCTACTCCACAAGGTAGAACATCTTTAGTCTCCTCTTTAGTCTCCTCTACTCCACAAGGTAGAACCTCTTTAGTCTCCTCTACTCCACAAGGTAGAACCTCTTTAGTCTTCTCTACTCCACAAGGTAGAACCTCTTTAGTCTCCTCTATACCATGAGGTAGAACCTCTTTAGTCTCCTCTACTCCACAAGGTAGAACCTCTTTAGTCTCCTCTACTCCACAAGGTAGAACCTCTTTAGTGTCCTCTATACCATAAGGTAGAAACTCTTTAGTCTCCTCTACTCCACAATGTAGAACCTCTTTAGTCTCCTCTACTCCACAAGGTAGAACCTCTTTAGTTTCCTCTACTCCACAAGGTAGAACCTCTTTAGTCTCCTCTTTAGTCTCCTCTACTCCACAAGGTAGAACCTCTTTAGTCTCCTCTACTCCAGGAGAAAGAACCTCTTTAGTGTCCTCTACGCCACAAGGTAGGAACCTCTTTAGTCTCCTCTACTCCACAAGGTAGAACCTCTTTAGTCTCTCTACTCCACAAGGTAGAACCTCTTTAGTCTGCTCTTTAGTCTCCTCTACTCCACAAGGTAGAACCTCTTTAGTCTCCTCTACTCCACAAGGTAGAACCTCTTTAGTCTCCTCTATACCATAAGGTAGAACCTCTTTAGTCTCCTCTACTCCACAAGGTAGAACCTCTTTAGTCTGCTCTTTAGTCTCCTCTACTCCACAAGGTAGAACCTCTTTAGTCTCCTCTTTAGTCTCCTCTACTCAACAAGGTAGAACCTCTTTAGTCTCCTCTTTAGTCTCCTCTACTCCACAAGGTAGAACCTCTTTAGTCTTCTCTACTCCACAAGGTAGAACCTCTTTAGTCTCCTCTACTCCACAAGGAGAACCTCTTTAGTCTCCTCTTTAGTCTCCTCTACTCCACAAGGTAGAACCTATTTTGTCTCCTCTTTAGTCTCCTCTACGCCTACAAGGTAGAACCTCTTTAGTCTCCTCACTCCACAAGGTAGAACCTATTTAGTCTCCTCTTTAGTCTCCTCTACTCACAAGGTAGAACCTCTTTAGTCTCCTATTTAATCTCCTCTACTCCAGAAGGTAGAACCTCTTTAGTCTTCTCTACTCCACAAGGTAGAACCTCTTTAGTCTCCACTTTTGTCTCCCTCTACTCCACAAGGTAGAACCTCTTTAGTCTCCTCTACTCCAGAAGGTAGAACCTCTTTAGTATTCTCTACTCCACAAGGTAGATCCTCTTTAGTCTCCTCTACTCCACATAGAACCTCTTTAGTCTCCTCTACACCACAAGGTAGAACCTCTTTAGTCTCCTCTACTCCACAAGGTAGAACCTCTTTAGTCTCCAATTTAGTCTCCTCTACTCCACAAGGTAGAACCTCTTTAGTCTCCTCTTTAGTCTCCTCTACTCCACAAGGTAGAACCTCTTTAGTCTCCTCTACTCCACAAGGTAGAACCTCTTTAGTCTCCTCTACTCCACAAGGTAGAACCTCTTTAGTCTCCTCTACTCCACAAGGTAGAACCTCTTTAGTCTCCTCTTTAGTCTCCTCTACTCCACAAGGTAGAACCTCTTTAGTCTCCTCTACTCCAGGAGAAAGAACCTCTTTAGTGTCCTCTACGCCACAAGGTAGAACCTCTTTAGTCTCCTCTACTCCACAAGGTAGAACCTCTTTAGTCTCCTCTACTCCACAAGGTAGAACCTCTTTAGTCTGCTCTTTAGTCTCCTCTATACCATAAGGTAGAACCTCTTTAGTCTCCTTTACTCCACAAGGTATAACCTCTTTAGTCTCCTCTTTAGTCTCCTCTACTCCACAAGGTAGAACCTATTTAGTCTCTTCTTTAGTCTCCTCTACTCAACAAGGTAGAACCTCTTTAGTCTCCTCTTTAGTCTCCTCTACTCCACAAGGTAGAACCTCTTTAGTCTTCTCTACTCCACAAGGTAGAACCTCTTTAGTCTCCTCTACTCCACAAGGTAGAACCTCTTTAGTCTCCTCTACTCCACAAGGTAGAACCTCTTTAGTCTCCTCTTTAGTCTCCTCTACTCCACAAGGTAGAACCTATTTAGTCTCCTCTTTAGTCTCCTCTACGCCACAAGGTAGAACCTCTTTAGTCTCCTCTACTCCACAAGGTAGAACCTATTTAGTCTCCTCTTTAGTCTCCTCTACTCCACAAGGTAGAACCTCTTTATGTCTCCTATTTAATCTCCTCTACTCCAGAAGGTAGAACCTCTTTAGTCTCCTCTTTAGTCTCCTCTACTCAACAAGGTAGAACCTCTTTAGTCTCCTCTTTAGTCTCCTCTACTCCACAAGGTAGAACCTCTTTAGTCTTCTCTACTCCACAAGGTAGAACCTCTTTAGTCTCCTCCTACTCCACAATAGAACCTCTTTAGTCTCCTCTTTAGTCTCCTCTACTCCACAAGGTAGAACCTATTTTGTCTCTCTTTAGTCTCCTCTCGCCACAAGGTGAACCTCTTTAGTCTCTCTACTCCACAAGGTAGAACCTATTTAGTCTCTCTTTAGTCTCCTCTACTCCACAAGGTAGAACCTCTTTAGTCTCCTATTTAATCTCCTCTACTCCAGAAGGTAGAACCTCTTTAGTCTTCTCTACTCCACAAGGTAGAACCTCTTTAGTCTCCACTTTTTGCTTCTCTCTACTCCACAAGGTAGAACCTCTTTAGTCTCTCTACTCCAGAAGGTAGAACTCTTTAGTCTTCTCTATCTCCACAAGGTAGAATCCTCTTTAGTCTCCTCTACTCAAGGAGAACCTCTTTAGTCTCTCTCTACACCACAAGGTAGAACCTCTTTAGTCTCCTCTACTCCACAAGGTAGAACTTAGTCTCGAATTTAGTCTCCTCCCTGCTCCACGGTAGGAACCTCCTTTAGTCTCCTCTTTAGTCTCCTCTACTCCACAAGGTAGAACCTCTTTAGTCTCCTCCCTACTCCACAAGGTAGAACCTCTTTAGTCTCCTCTACTCCACAAGGTAGAACCTCTTTAGTCTCCTTCTACTCCACAAGGTAGACCTCTTTAGTCTCTTCTTTAGTCTCTCTACTCCACAAGGTAGAACCTCTTTAGTCTCCTCTACTCCAGGAGAAAGAACCTCTAGTGTCCCTACGCCACAAGGTAGAACCTCTTTAGTCTCCCTCTACTCACAAGGTAGAACCTCTTTAGTCTCCTCTACTCCACAAGGTAGAACCTCTTTAGTCTGCTCTTTAGTCTCCTCCCTATACCATAAGGTAGAACCTCTTTAGTCTCCTTTACTCCACAAGGTATAACCTCTTTAGTCTCCTCTTTAGTCCCTCTACTCACAAGGTAGAACCTATTTAGTCTCTTCTTTAGTCTCTCTACTCAACAAGGTATAACCTCTTTAGTCTCTCTTTAGTCTCCTCTACTCCACAAGGTAGAACCTCTTTAGTCTTCACGATCTACTCCACAAGGTGAACCTCTTTAGTCTCTCTACTCCACATAGGTAGAACCTCTTTAGTCTCCTCTACTCCACAAGGTAGAACCTCTTTAGTCTCCTCTTTAGTCTCTCCTCTACTCTCCACAAGGTAGACCTATTTAGTCTCCTCTTTAGTCTCCTCTACGCCAAAGGTAGAACTTCTTTAGTCTCC
>NW_025537837.1:0-26752 GCF_020615455.1 Coregonus clupeaformis | reverse complement strand
AAATCAGCAGGGGATCAAATACTTTTTTTCCCCTCACTGTATCTGTTAGATGATATAAGTCTACCCAGCTATTTCAGTGTTCATAAAGGAAAGGAGAGGAAGCCATTTAGAAGTAAAGAACACAGACATACTCTAATCTTTTTTTACCATTACTATTTGTATTCGACAGTAGGGATAAGGGGTTTTGCAAACCTCTGCACAGTTTGTTGACATGAGTTGGGACCTTAGTGTGTTTTTCGTGCCAATTGACGGACCCCCTCTCTGGACCCCCACCCTGTGTGTGGAGTGTATCCCCTGGTCCTCTGAATGATCTCTCTTTACTTCCTGTTTTTGCCCCTGGCTGGAAACAGTGCCCAGTGACGCTCGCCCCTGTAGCCCCCTCTCTGTGTGGGATAGTGGAGTCAGGGAGAGGCCCATCTTCACCCCCATGGGAGTACTGCAAACAACGGGCTGATAATTCAATGACCCTCAGTGACGTATAAATAACCTTCAATCTTTTCATTGAGTGTAGACCCTTGACATTATATGACGCAGCCAGGGGCTTCCTCAGAGGGACTGGGAGGGGAGTTGTGTTTGGCTCATAAGGCTGTCATCATGAATGAGGTCATAGTTCAGACCGATTTACAGCCCCTGATGGGAGGCTCAGACATTGACCTTTGACCTTCACATATCGGTTCATATCAGATCTGTCCTCCCATTCAGTAGTACCATTAAAAATTACTGTTTCAATGAATATGGTGAATATTTAAGTTTATCTGAACAATAACTGTTACACACATGAAGTAATGTCTACACAGTTGGGTAGGAGATTGAAAAACTGAAGTGAACCTTGAGAAGGACTCCCACACACAAAAAATACATTTCATGAGTCCCTTTCAACATGCATATTTAAATATAGACATATTTGTTCAGATGGTTCAGATGGGTGGTCCTCTGTAGCTCAGCTGTAGAGCACGCGCTTGTACGCCAAGTAGTGGGTTTGATCCCCGGGACCACCCATACACCAAAAAAATGTATGCATGCATGACTGTAAGTCGCTTTGGATAAAAGCGTCTGCTAAATGGCTTATTATTATTATTATTATTTATATTATAGATGTAGAATTATTCACACCATACAACAGATATGGTAGTTAACCATTGACCATTGGTTGTGTTCCTTGACAGATATGGTAGTTAACCATTGACCATTGATGTGTGTGTTCCTTGACAGATATGGTAGTTAACCATTGACCATTGAAGTGTGTTCCTTGACAGATATGGTAGTTAACCATTGACCATTGATGTGTGTGTGTTCCTTGACAGATATGGTAGTTAACCGTTGACCATTGATGTGTGTGTGTTCCTGACAGATTTTCCAAGGCAACATTGACAACAACATGCATAAGAAGAACCTGTTTGAGCCTTCGTTCTACGCCCGCTATGTGCGCGTTGTGCCCTGGGAGTGGCACGAGCGCATCACCCTGCGCATGGAGCTGCTGGGCTGTGACTACTAGAACTACATTACCCATAATCCACCAGTGCTCCACTCAGCCCTCCACCCAGTCTCCATACCGTACCTGTCCACACGTGACCGACACTGGAATCAGTCACACCTTCCTCTGCACCAGGACATAGAAATCGAATGTATAGAATGTACATGGATCTCTTATCATGTGGATTGGAGAACTGTGTCAGGTTCTAAATTTCATTTCTATATGCAACGTTCCAGAACTTTGCATCAATAGAATATGCTCCAGATTGTCTGCTCTCCATCTTGTATTTCTACAAATATTGTTCTGATTTCAGGGACTTAGCAGCAGATTTAGCCAGGTGTTTTTTTTAAAGTGCATATTATTCTCTAGCTAAAAATGATCAATTCCCATTGGTTTTCAATCCTTTCCACAGTGACGGTGGCACAGTGTCAATTCTAATTACATGGGCTCTCACATTCTCTCTGTATAATTAGGCTGCGTCTGAAATGTCAGCCTATATAGTGCACTATTTTTGAGCTATTGGCAGTACATGGGCTATGGTCAAAAGTAGCACACTATAGAGAACATGTCGGGTCACCCTTCCCCCAGCGCTGCCAGTTCCAACACGTTCCAAACACTCACAGTTCTGTGTGATGTCACTTTGCCAGCCGACCTAGCAGCTGCTTGTCCCGCCGTGCTCTCTGACATTATGTATCCAGGGTGAGAGCCTTCTATTTACAGCAGTGGTATTCAAAGTCAGGGTCGGCAAATAAAAATACAATCCCTATCCCAGTCGGAACGGACTTATCCAAGTTGGCAGCAACCTAAAATATTAAGAGTAGCCAACAGATTATTGTATGGAACAATATACAAACGTTTTTGAGAAAGATTATTTGTAAATGTATTTATTCGTTCTCTTAATTTTGATAAGAGAGATGAAAAGGCAATGAATTTAAGGTTATTTGTTGATGTAAAAATCAAAACTTACAGATTTGAAGGTTGTGTCGTTAGATTTGGGTTGGGGTCATCAGAAATTCTGCCAAAAGAATGGGGTCCCTGCTGAAAAAGTTTGAATACCACTGATTTAACACAGGAGGTTGGTGGCACCTTAATTGGGGAGGACGGGCTCGTAGTAATGGCTGTAGTGGAATTAATGGAATGGTATCAAACACATGGTTTTCCTATGTGTTTGCCATTCCATTCGGCTCCATTCCAGCCATTATTATGAGCTGTCCTCCACTCAGCAACCTCCACTGTGATTTCTACAGTAAACAAAGGCTCTGTCGAGGACCACAAAAAAAGCAGCTTGCGGTCTGATGTGGTCCCCAGACCTGGAGTTAAAGACCCCTGGTCTACCATTATATAGATGGGTGTATTGAAGGGAGAGTAGACACATCAGCTGGTCGATATGAGCACTTAGTAGTATATTGAAGCAGGGCCTGTGTGCAATATACTTTTTGGGAAATAGCTGGGCATAATAAATTAACTAATTAGTTCATTGACAATGGAATTATTGTACTGTATATTACCTATACTGTATATTACCTATACTGTATATTACCTATACTGTATATTAATTGAAGGAAGGACATTGATTTTAAAGTGAAACTAAAGCTGCAAAGCATTGTTCAGTATGTTGGTGTACCTTTCGCACTTGATCAATGACTTATGTTTTTTTCTCCAATTTAGCAGATTTGCTTGTATTCTAACCATTTTCTTGCATTCCAAGTAGCCCTAAACAGTTTTATTCCATAATTTATTAGTAGAAATAAAATAGTACAGACAAGAGACAAGTAGAAATTATTGAGTGAGTAGAAATGATTACACAAAATGTTGTGGTTTTTCATAATTTTTTTAGGAAATCAATTGTGTTAGTCTTCAACAGACGCCATTAATAAAAAATAAGTTGAAAAACATTCTGTGTTGAACATTTGGATTGAAAACATTTCCATTACATAAGACATTGTATGGGTAGACATTGTTGACAGTCTTACAGTAATAGCATCAACTTAGTTAACAGCATAAAATAAGTGTCCCTTTGTAATTTCGCCCTTCTGCCTAACTCTCAGTGACAGGTAGTTTCTCTCTCTCTATTTCTCTTTGTTCCTCTATTACTTCCCCCTCTTCTCTCTCTCCCCTCCCACTGTCTTTCTTCCTCTTGAATGTGTGTCCATGCCGCTGCCAGGACGTTACAGAGCAGAGCTTTGTGTTCCCACTAGCTCTGCAGTGGAGCCCCATTCTACTGCATGACCTGTGTGATCATACTGTCAGGATGGGCGTGTCGTGGATGGCAGGACAGGAAAAAGTCAGTGCCTGCATAAATGGGACCTGATTGTTAAGTGACATCATGGGGGCTTGTTTATGGGGCTGTGTGAGTGTGTGGTAGTCCATACAATCTGAATTGCTTTTATAAAATAAACAGACACTCTTAAACTTCGTAGTTACAACCACGTCAATAAACGTGTTTACAGCCAACTTCAGTATAAACTACAGTAATTTAGTTCTCTTTGGGTGTGATGACTGTCTAGAAACAATGTTCCGTTCCCGACTTCCCGACTATACAATAGCAAAAGAAGACTTAAAGACCCTGTCATTAAGGCTAGACTAAATCATCTCAACCTTTTTGAAGGAACATTCGATGTCTCCTCCATTTTGGTGTCCCATACATGTTGCGACTAGGAAGTAGTCTGGCCATTCCAGTGTAAACCACAGAAGACAACCCATGGGCTTGTCCTAAATTGCACCCTAATACCTTTTGACAAGAGCCCTATTTGTCCCTGGTCAAAAGTAGTGCACCAAATAGGGAATAGGGTGCTTTTTGGGACACTTTTTGGCCCATTGATGACCACTCTACCGCTCTGTTGTATCATTGTCCGACCCCTGAGGGATTTCTGTTGTGGGTCAGACCGGTCAGACCATAGTCATGTCTGTGTCTCTCCCATCCAAACATTCCCTGGCTGCGTCCCAAATGGCACCCATCTAAATATGGCTCTGGTCAAAAGTAGTGCACTATATAGGAATAAGGTGCCATTTGGGCCGGGCGCCGTAAGTCCCAATACAGGACTCTCCTAGCTGGGCAATAGACTGGTGTTTATGATAGTAATTACACCCTCATCTCCCTGCTATTCACACAGGCTGGTATGTCTAGCCCCCTGGCCAAGGCTTTCAACTACACTCTATGACTATATGTTATCACTGTGTGTGTGTGTGTGTGTGTGTGTGTGTGTGTGTGTGTGTGTGTGTGTGTGTGTGTGTGTGTGTGTGTGTGTGTGTGTGTGTGTGTGTGGTTTTACTATCCTTGTGGGGACCAGGAGATCTTAGTCACAAAATGTTACATCAAACTAAGATGTTTGGTGCAGTATTTCTCAATGAAAACATGTGAATGAAAACAAGTCGTCTCTCGTTGAATGACACTTAACTGAAGATCCCTACTGTTGACAATGACTGATGAAGGGCCACATCGGCTTGCCTCGAGAAAAAACGATGTGCACGAATGGCCGAAAAAACCCTTGCTGAAGACCAAAACGAACAAAAACGTCACAAAATGTCGTTATAATATACAGTGCCTTCAGAAAGTATTAATCCCCTTGACTTATTCCACAATTTGTTGTATTACAGCCTGAATTCAAAATTGATTTTTTCCTCACCCATCTACACATAATACCCCATATTGACAAAGTGAAAACATGTTTTTAGAAATGTTTGCTAATTTTTTGAAAATGAAATACAGAAATATCTCATTTACATAAGTATTCACACCGCTGAGTCAATATTTTGTAGAAGCACCTTTGGCGGCGATTACAGCTTTGAGTCGTCTTGGGTATGTCTGTATCAGCTTTTGCACACTCTGGACTTGGGGATTTGTTCCTTTGCAGATTTTCTCAAACTCTGTTAAATTAGATGGGGAGCGGCGGTGAACAGCAATCTTCAAGTCTTTCCACTGATTTTCAATGGGATTCAAGTCTGGGCTTTGGCTGGGCCACTCAAGGACTTTCACATTCTTGTTCTGAAGCAATTCCAGCATTGCTTTGGCTGTATGCTTGGGGTCATTGGGCGGCAGGTAGCTTAGTGGGTAAGAGCGTTATGCCAGTAACCGAAAGGTTCCCCAGATATTTGCCTCATCACAATTCTATCTCGGAGATCTACGGACAGTTCCTTTGACTTCATGGTATAGTTTCTGCTCTGACATGCTCTGTCAACTGTGGGACCTTATGTAGACTGCTGTGTTTTTTTCTAAATTATGTCCAAACAATTCAATCAATCAAGTTGTAGTGATGTCTCAAGGATGATCAATGGAAATTGGATGCACCTGAGCTCAATTTGGAGTGTCATAGCAAAGGGGTGTGAATACTTATGTAAATTAGATATTTCTGTATTTCATTTTCAATAAATTTGATAACATTTCTAAAACCATGTTTTCACTTTGAAATAATGGGGTATTGTGTGTAGATGGGTGAAAAAAATCAGGCTGTAACACAACAAAATGTGGAATAAGTCATGAATACTTTCTGAAGGCACTATATGCACAAAGTGTTTACGAACTGTTTCAGATGGGAAGCATGCGGATGCCTAAAGGGTTAGGGAAAATAGGATTTTGAATGGGAATCACTTGTTTGGTCCCCACAAGGATATTAAAACAAACGTGTGTGTGTGTGTGTTTGGCAAAAGGGGTGACAGAGAGTGTGTGTGCGCCTGCGTGTGTATATGCGTGCGTGTATGTCTATTTGCACACACACACATGTGTGGACACAGTGCAAGTGCACCGTAAAAGCAAAGGTTGCGCCCAGAAACAACAGTGTCCAGCTGGAGTGCTCCTTGCATCTCGGATGACTAACATCTGCTTTTCAGTGTGTATTTAGGATAGATGGATCAGAAGAGAGCATAACCCTCTCTGTCTTCTCTTTCTGCAAGCTGAAAACCAACCATCTACTCCCCCAACAGCTGGCCAAGATGAGCTCATTTGTTATGGTTGGTGTTGTGATAGAAGATAGGGATTCTGTAATGACGGCTGTAAGAGAGAGGGGCCCCATAACTACACAGCTGGCAGAAGTCGACAGAAAGTAAGTAAAACAAGCTTGCATTTTGGGATCTGATGGGGTGCAACAGTTGAGCTAAACTCAGGAGGCATTTATAAGTTATATTCTTCAATCAATAGGTACAGTGGGGCAAAAAAGTATTTAGTCAGCCACCAATTGTGCAAGTTCTCCCACTTAAAAAGATGAGAGAGGCCTGTAATTTTCATCATAGGTACACGTCAACTATGACAGACAAATTGAGAAAAAAATCCAGAAAATCCCATTGTAGGATTTTTTTAATGAATTTATTTGCAAATTATGGTGGAAAATAAGTATTTGGTCACCTACAAACAAGCAAGATTTCTGGCTCTCACAGACCTGTAACTTCTTCTTTAAGAGGCTCCTCTGTCCTCCACTCGTTACCTGTATTAATGGCACCTGTTTGAACTTGTTATCAGTATAAAAGACACCTGTCCACAACCTCAAACAGTCACACTCCAAACTTCACAATGGCCAAGACCAAAGAGCTGTCAAAGGACACCAAAAAACAAAATTGTAGACCTGCACCAGGCTGGGAAGACTGAATCTGCAACAGGTAAGCAGCTTGGTTTGAAGAAATCAACTGTGGGAGCAATTATTAGGAAATGGAAGACATACAAGACCACTGATAATCTCCCTCGATCTGGGGCTCAATGCAAGATCTCACCCCGTGGGGGTCAAAATGATCACAAGAACGGTGAGCAAAAATCCCAGAACCACACGGGGGGACCTAGTGAATGACCTGCTGAGAGCTGGGACCAAAGTAACAAAGCCAACCATCAGTAACACACTACGCCGCCAGGGACTCAAATCCTGCAGTGCGAGACGTGTCCCCCCTGCTTAAGCCAGTACATGTCCAGGCCCGTCTGAAGTGCATTTGGATGATCCAGAAGAGGATTGGGAGAATGTCATATGGTCAGATGAAACCAAAATATAACTTTTTTGGTAAAAACTCAACTCGTCATGTTTGGAGGACAAAGAATGCTGAGTTGCATCCAAAGAACACCATACCTACTGTGAAGCATGGGGTTGGAAACATCATGCTTTGGGGCTGTTTTTCTGCAAAGGGACCAGGACGACTGATCCGTGTAAAGGAAAGAATGAATGGGGCCATGTATCGTGAGATTTTGAGTGAAACCCTCCTTCCATCAGCAAGGGCATTGAAGATGAAACGTGGCTGGGTCTTTCAGCATGACAATGATCCCAAACACACCGCCCGGGCAACGAAGGAGTGGCTTCGTAAGAAGCATTTCAAGGTCCTGGAGTGGCCTAGCCAGTCTCCAGATCTCAACCCCATAGAAAATATTTGGAGGGAGTTGAAAGTCTGTGTTGCCCAGCGACAGCCCCAAAACATCACTGCTCTAGAGGAGATCTGCATGGAGGAATGGGCCAAAATACCAGCAACAGTGTGTGAAAACCTTGTGAAGACTTACAGAAAACGTTTGACCTGTGTCATTGCCAACAAAGGGTATATAACAAAGTATTGAGAAACTTTTGTTATTGACCAAATACTTATTTTCCACCATCATATGCCAATAAATTCATTAAAAATCCTACAATGTGATTTTCTGGATTTTTTTTTCTAATTTTGTCTGTCATAGTTGACGTGTACCTATGATGAAAATTACAGGCCTCTCTCATCTTTTTAAGTGGGAGAACTTGCACAATTGGTGGCTGACTAAATACTTTTTTTCCCCACTGTATATGTAATTAATTTAAAAGTAAAAAAAATGCATGTAGCAATCGCAGAATGCCCCTTTAATTAGAGACTGGAGAAAGTGACTCAATTCATGCAGTGTATTAGAGCATATCCATCATTATTTCTGCTGACCTGGCAATTATGCATTGGCTCCGTTTATAATGAAAGCAAATGGTCATATTTGGAACGGTGGATCGGTTTTCGTTCGTTTTTAATAAATTCACACAACAGTAAATTATTACTCAAGGTTTTTGGGAGACCTTGTAGATTATTTTCATGTATATTTTTGAAGCCAAGTGCTTGGATATGGTTTTTGCGTCATCATTGCGGTCAGAATCCACAGTGTCAATGTAACCACAGGCGGGTTCCTTTTCTGAAGACGGTCCAAGAACTCCGCATACGTACACATCTTTTTTTCTGCTGAACATCCATAAGAAGGAGCTGCATCTCTCCCTTTCCTTTGATATAATATTTTGGGGCTTAATAAAAATTCGAAGAAAAGTCAGGCGGCATTGTACCAGCTAGTTGTGAAACTGTAAGTAAATAATAATCACCACATGAAGAATATCATAAAACAAATGACAGATTAACGGTATCAGGTTGAAAACGATTATTCTGATTCAGGTTGATAAATTGTATTACTAGAATCGTCGCTACATTATGTATGTTGATAAATTGTATTACTGGAATCGTTGCTATGTGTAATTAATAAAATATGTAAGCTACTATCTTTTCTAAAGTTTTGAAAACACTGGCATGTGATGATCAAAGAGTTTCCCACACATGCCAGGTGTGCAGAACAGCAGGCAGTATCATATTCCTTACCGCCTTTCTGGAAAATCGACTTTTACGGTGCATATAGCCTCCATAGGCTTCTATATTATAGTCAAAGACTATTATAATCAAGAAGTCTAATTGAGATGTTGATTCAAACCACATGTATTGTTGCCTATTGAATATTTTGAGTACTGTTCCAAATGTGTAATTTCTTTATAATCTGTAAAACACAAAATACATTAATAACTTAATAGCTTAATAACCTACAAACACAACAACCCCTACCCTCCACCCCATGGCAACCCTTCTCAGAGAATTAACAGGAAAAAGAGACTATAGACAGTAAATTAAATTGCCTTTCAGATCTAGTATTCAGGGCAAAGAACTGCAGTAAAATGTTTTAGATCGATTTTATTGTATTATGCCTTTAGTTCCCGTATTCACCCTGATTAACTAGACTGTATTTGGGTCAGAAGCACTGATATCTGGAGCAAGAGCACAGACAAATTATTGCTAAATTAAGATTTTGTTTTCATACCAGCCTTTGACTAGGAGCCAAAGTTTAGGTACTAAATATACACTACCAGTCAAAAGTTTGGACACACCTACTCATTCAAGGGTTTTTCTTAATTTTTTACTATTTCTTACATTGTAGAATAATAGTGAAGACATCAGACCCATGAAATAACGCATATCATGTAGTAACCAAAGAAATGTTAAACAAATCAAAATATATTTTATATTTGAGATTCTTCAAATAGCCACCCTTTGCTTTATGACAGCTTTGCACACTTTTTATTTTATTTTATCTACAACCATTGTAATGCTCACACAGTGACATAAACTTCTAATTTCTTCTTAAATCTGATTTGAGTTGCAGATTTGCCATACAAAACATGATATGATACTGCCACCCATTGGCAGTTTATAGCTATGACTACTGTTTAGATGCAAGTGGAATTTAACAGAATTAGGGCTTGGGAAATAGGCCAGCAGCAGGGGAGAGAGAGGCTAGGGGGGTGTGGTGCTAACTGGGGTCATTGGGTTCCCATTGAAGTTGACATTTAAAATGGTTAAGGTAAGGGTTAAGGTTAGGGTTATGGTTAGGTAAGGTTTATGGTTAGGGTAAGGTTAGGGGTTACGTTTAGGGTTAGGGTTTAGGGTAGGGAGGTCCTAAGGATCTCGGATAGCACTAGCTGTGGCGAAAGGGCAGGGGGCTGAAATTGGGGTCAGTCAAAGTCAGTGGTTCCCACACCCTTTACAGCTGTTAAGGTTTTCTCTTAGACCCACCACATAATGTAAAGCAATGTGTCCAAACAGGCCCCAACCCAGAGGGAATTAGCTGTGACCCTCCTCTGGGTCCCACCCCACCATATGGGAACTATTGGGAAGGGGGTCCAGTCAAAGACACCATACCAACTCCATTTCTGTACCTTCTCCCTGTATTGGGCACTGGTTCGCTCCCACTCAAGGATTTAAAATAATTCAAATGATGGTTGAATTGGCTGAATAGATGTCAGTCCTTTTATATCCATGAGGGGAGTGAACAAGTGCCCACTTCGGGGAGAAGGGAGAGTATTATAATTAGGCTAAAGACACTATAGTCGTACCTCAGAGCCTTATAGTTGTTTGTATCCTCTATCATTCAGTGACCAGGATGATGGTGGCTCACCCTCGCCCCCTGTTGGTGATGTTGCTGCAGCTGCTCCTCTCCTGCTTGCCCACCCTCGGCTACTCCTCCAACAGATTCTTCTACCAAGACATTCTCAACGGAAATGGCAATGGAGAGAGTAGGAGCATACACTTATGTTTTATGAATGAAGAGTTGAAAATGAGTACATGCCTTAGGTAGGGGCAATGCATCCACCTCCCATGTAACATACATCTAAATGTTTGTAATTGAAAACGACAATGAGCCTTTCTTATTGAACAAGTCCAGGTAGTTCCTCCCTCATTCAGTCCCTTGGTGCCTAATGAACACGACCCATAAATGGCTTAGCAATTCAACATCTCAGAGGAGGTTGCACAGACCCAAATGAAGTCGGACTAACTGCTGTTTCGTGTGTATTCTCCCTTCTAGTCCACTTTAACGGTGTAAAGCTCCACGTGGACTCCTCCCAGCCCTCTGTGTTCGCTTTCCGGGGGAGTAACGCCACCCTATCCTGCCGATACTGGTACGAGCCAGAGTTGAGCTCCCCCAGGAGGGTGCGGGTGAAGTGGTCGTGGCTGCCCGTCGTGGGGGGCCATGAGACGGATGTTCTGGTGGCCATCGGGCCCCGCATTCACAGCTTTGGGGATTTCAGGTACTCTAGCTATTCTTGGTGCAGACCCATTCATTCTAAAACCATATGATCATTTGTGTATATTGAGTGTTTGTGTTTCTATTTCCATACTATATTTCTTAAGCTCCTGCCTTAGATTTTGATACTTTATATTTCCATACTGTATTTATTAAGCTCCTGCCTTAGATTTTGATACTTTATATTTCCATACTGTATTTCTTAAGCTCCTGCCTTATATTTTGATACTTTATATTTCTATACTGTATTTCTTAAGCTCCTGCCTTAGATTTTGATACTTTATATTTCCATACTGTATTTCTTAAGCTCCTGCCTTAGATTTTGATACTTTATATTTCCATACTGTATTTATTAAGCTCCTGCCTTAGATTTTGATACTTTATATTTCCATACTGTATTTCTTAAGCTCCTGCCTTATATTTTGATACTTTATATTTCTATACTGTATTTCTTAAGCTCCTGCCTTAGATTTTGATACTTTATATTTCCATACTGTATTTCTTAAGCTCCTGCCTTAGATTTTGATACTTTATATTTCCATACTGTATTTATTAAGCTCCTGCCTTAGATTTTGATACTTTATATTTCCATACTGTATTTATTAAGCTCCTGCCTTAGATTTTGATACTTTATATTTCTATACTGTATTTCTTAAGCTCCTGCCTTAGATTTTGATACTTTATATTTCCATACTGTATTTCTTAAGCTCCTGCCTTAGATTTTGATACTTTATATTTCTATACTGTATTTCTTAAGCTCCTGCCTTAGATTTTGATACTTTATATTTCTATACTGTATTTCTTAAGCTCCTGCCTTAGATTTTGATACTTTATATTTCTATACTGTATTTCTTAAGCTCCTGCCTTAGATTTTGATACTTTATATTTCTATACTGTATTTCTTAAGCTCCTGCCTTAGATTTTGATACTTTATATTTCCATACTGTATTTCTTAAGCTCCTGCCTTAGATTTTGATACTTTATATTTCTATACTGTATTTCTTATGCGCTCACCTTTAATTGTTATAATTGTGTCACAAATTCCTTGTATTTCTTTTGCTGCATTTTTTGTGAGCTGCGTTTTTGTGAATTCAGGGCTTCCTCGCAAAAGAGAAACCTGTTGGAAAATGAGATTTCCCTGTAAATAAATAAATAAACAAAAATAAGGCTTAGTTCACACTCGGCAGAGGTGGAAAAAGTACCCAATTGTCATACTTGAGTAAAAGTAAAGCTATCTTAATAGGAAATGACTCAAGTAAAATGTAAAGCCACCTAGTAAAATACATCCTGAGTAAAAGTCCAAAAGTATCTGGTCTTAAATGTACATAAGTATCAAAAGTCAAATGAAATGCTTTAAATCAATTTCCTTATATTAATCAAACCTGACAGTTAGATTTTCTCTTAAATGTACAGACAGCCAGGGGCACACTCCAAAACTCAGACACAATTGACCAACGCAGCATGAGTTTAGTCCACCAGAGCAGACACAGGGGGGTGATGGTGTGTTATCTTGATAAGTGTGTGAATTGGACCATTTTGCTGTCCTGCCTGAGCATTTCAATGTAACAAGCACTTTGGGGTGTCAGGAAAAATGTATGCGAGTAAAAAGTATATACAGTGTATTTTCTTTAGGAATGTAGTGGAGTTAAAGTACAGATGCCCCAAAAACTACGTAGGTAGTACTTCAAAGTATTTTGATTGAGTGACTTTACACCACTGACACTCTGGGCTGTATAGATGAGGAACAATGCATTTCACACAACTGCTGTGATACAATGGATATTTTAGAGTTTGCCTGCACAAAAATGTTTATACATCTGTTGAACACATTGAAGATAACAAAGTCATCTATTTATCTCTCAGGGGCCGGGTGCGTCTCAGAGAGGACTCGCCAGGAGATGCTTCGCTGGTCATGACTGAACTCCAGCTCAATGACACGGGACGTTACCGCTGTGAGGTAATCGACGGGCTGGAGGACGAGAGCGCCACCGTCGAACTCGAGCTACGAGGTAAACTATATTATAGTGCCGTGTAACAACTTCATTTGTGAGTATCATCCAGTCCCTCCCATCACGACTGTAATCACACACATTAAAGGCGCAATCTGCAATATTTACAGCTATTATGTGGTCATTTAAATGAATGATATATTATATAGCCTACCCATTGATTCTTGAAAAATATAATGTATGTGCTTAGTACTGTTCAACTGCCTTACCCCATCTTATTGATCTAATGTACTGTCATGCACTACATCTATAGTTCCCTCTATGAATTTAAGTGTTACATTGGTCCAGCCCCATCCCTCAGCTTTAACTAAGTTAGGCTAACCAAGTAAGGCTGCTGTTTGGCTGACAAACAAACGAAGGATTGTGCCTTTAAAGTCATTACATATCCCTTCATCCCTCCAGGTGTGGTGTTTCCCTACCAGCCTCCTCACGGCCGCTACAACCTGACCTACCATGATGCCCAGCAAGTCTGTTGGGAGCAGGACTCCACTCTGGCCACCTTCGAGCAGCTGTTCCAGGCCTGGGAGGAGGGGCTGGACTGGTGCAACGCAGGCTGGCTGGCTGACGGGACAGTGCAGTACCCCATCACCAAGCCCCGGAGCCCCTGTGGGGGGCTGGGCCTCGCCCCCGGGGTTAGGAGCTACGGTAGACGCCACCGCCACCTCCACCGATACGACGTCTTCTGTTTCTCCTCCTCCCTCCGAGGTGAGACACACTACACAGGCACACACACCATACAGGTACACACACTATACAGGTACACACACTATACAGGCACACACACTATACAGGCACACACACTATACAGGCACACACACCATACAGGTACACACACTATACAGGCACACACACTATACAGGCACACACACTATACAGGTACACACACTATACAGGCACACACACTATACAGGCACACACACTATACAGGCACACACACTATACAGGCACACACACTATACAGGTACACACACTATACAGGCACACACACTATACAGGCACACACACTATACAGGCACACACACTATACAGGTACACACACTATACAGGTACACACACTACACAGGTACACACACTATACAGGCACACACACTATACAGGCACACACACTATACAGGTACACACTATACAGGCACACACACTATACAGGCACACACACTATACAGGCACACACACTATACAGGCACACACACTATACAGGCACACACACTACACAGGTACACACACTATACAGGTACACACACTACACAGGTAAACACACGACACAGGTACACACACTATACAGGTACACACTATACAGGCACACACACTATACAGGCACACACACTATACAGGCACACACACTATACAGGTACACACACTACACAGGTACACACACTACACAGGTACACACTATACAGGTACACACTACACAGGCACAGATATAGAGATAGTTTACCCTACAACTAGAGTCAAGCACAGTACATTCCAGTGCCTTGCAAAATATTACAGTTTTTTACGATTGTTTACACACTAAAATTAAAATTTCCACACAATTAGCAAAATTGTACTCCAATGAGCAAAACACCTCCACAGATTTGCACAACATTACACACAATGTCCGCCTCACCCTTTTTGCAAAACATTACACACAGTGATTTGTAAAACTCTACACACATTTTCACACCTTAGACACAGATAAGGATCGTGAGGTTACTTCCTTGTAATTACAAAGCACCGGATTGCCAATTACCACACTAATGAACGAATTGGATAAACACATCTACCAGGTGTGGAAGCACACATGTGCTAATTTGAAAACGCGAGCACTCAGGTGTGCTATAAAAGGCAGCAGGTGAGTTCACCTGTCTTCAACAAAAATGGAAGGAGTTAGAAGAAGAAGAAGAGTGAGAATGAGAGGGGGAGCTCAAAGAGGAGATGAAGGCGGTAGAGGAAGAGGAGAAGGAGGTAGAGGAAGAGGCATAGGTAGAGGAGAAGAAGGTAGAGGAAGAGAAGGAGGTAGAGGAAGACACCTAGGTAGAGGGAAGAGGTAGAGAAGGACTTGAAGAGTTGATAGAACCTGAACAAAGAAGACGAGGACCAAATTTGACTCGAGAAATCCGTGCAACACTTATTGACCATGTTATCAACCATGGACTGACACTGATGGAAGCTGGACAAAGAGTTCAACCAAATCTCAGCAGAAATACTGTTGCGTCAGTAATTCGGACATTTCATCGAGAAAACAGGTAAGCTAACCACACAGTATACATTGAAACTGAAGCTTGTATAATCAATATTGTTTACTGTGACATTTGACAGTAGGCTGCATATATATATATATATATATATATATATATATATATATATATATATATATATATATATATATATATATATATATATATATATTTTTTATCTTATTTTGTTTTTACATAGGATTGAGGGTCGAGGACACCAAGGTGGAAGGGGCCCTATGTTTAGTCGTGCACAAGAGGCCGCCATTGTGAACATGGTTTTGGCCAATAATTGTATCAGGCTACTGAGAAATCCAAGCCAATATCATCAATGATGACAATATTTTCAATAACATCCAACGAGTCTCTCTGTCAACATTAGGTCGAATCCTAAAGAAAAATCAAATATACATGAAGCAACTGTATCGGGTACCATTTGACAGAAATTCAGAGAGAGTGAAACATCTGCGCAATGAGTATGTGGAGGTATGCATTGTTCATCTGACTATGGTGTGGTATCATGCACTGCTCATAATGTTCTGTCACAAAAAAAATACTGTGCTATAGATATTGAATAGCATCCTATTTTCTTTAATGTGTTTCAGAGAGTCTTGCAAATGGATGCTGCTGAAATTCAACATGAATTTATATATGTGGATGAGGCTGGATTTAACCTTGCAAAAACAAGAAGAAGAGGGAGAAATGTAATTGGGCACAGGGCAATCACCAATGTGCCAGGGCAGCGAGGGGGTAACATCACCCTTTGCGCTGCTATCACACAAAATGGGGTCCTCCACCACCATGCAAATCTGGGACCCTATAATGCAAATCTGATACTTGCATTTCTTGACCGATTGCATGAGATTGTCACAGCATTACACCAAGTGGACCAGATGCGGTACATTGTCGTTTGGGACAATGTCTCATTTCATCGGGCTGCTCTAGTCCAGAACTGGTTCCATGATCACCCTGATTTTGAAGTTTTATACCTTCCCCCATACTCCCCCCTTCCTGAATCCTATAGAATAATTTTTTTCAGCGTGGCGGTGGAAGGTATATGACCTGCGGCCTTATGACCGTTTGCCCCTCATTCAGGCCATGGAACAGGCATGTGATCTTATTGAAGCAGCTTCAGTGCAGGGGGTGGATTCGTCCACACAAGGCGATTCTTCCAACGGTGCCTTGCCAATGAAGACATAGCCTGTGATGTGGATGAAATGTTATGGCCTGATCCAGCCAGACGGAGAGACGGATAGTTACAGTATTCTTGTTGCTTTTACAGTAGTTTTCTTTCATTTCTGTTTACTTTTACTTTACTTTTCTTCAGAGTCAAAGTGTATGTACTGTAATTCATGCAGTAATTTTTTATTTGTCTACGGATTTTATTTGTTTACAGTAATTGATATCATTGTTGGTTGATTACTGTAACTGATTATGGTAAGAAATACTGTAAGTATTGAAATAAATACTTGAAGTATTCAGTCTGCAGCATCAAGTGTTGTGCAGTGCTTGGTAAGGTTATAGTAGGCCTACAGTATTTGTCTACATTCTCCTTATATCTCAAAACAAATCATGAATAATGTTGTGAGTTTCTCACTATTTTTTGTCACCTAAATTATCTCTCACATACAGTAAGAATGTCTGGCCAAAAATCTATATATTTTTTTTTTTACAAATGTGTTTTTTATTTATCACAGCAGTGTGAAACTGGCTGCAATAGTGTATGATCATTGATGACTGTGTTGGTTAAATGAAAACAAATAGCATTTTCACAAATATGTGTATATGTTTTGACTGAAGTGTGTATGTTTTGACTGAAGTGTGTCATTTTGCAAACAATCTAGGAATTTTGCTAATTGATTGTGGTGTTTGGATAATTGTGATTATATTTTGACAAAAAGAACTCTGTTTTCAAAATCGCGTGTAAACAATTGAAAAAAACTGTAATCCCCCTTGGCATTTTTCCTATTTTGTGGCATTACAACCTGTAATTTAAATTTATTTTCATTTGGATTTCATGTAATGGACATACACAAAATAGTCCAAATTGGTGAAGTGAAATGAAAAAAATTACTTGTTTCAAAACATTAAAAAAAAATAATAACGGAAAAGTGGTGCATGCACATGTATTCACCCCCTTTACTATGAAGCCCTTAAATAAGATCTGGTGCAACTAATTACCTTCAGAAGTCACATAATTAGTTAAATAAAGTCCACCTGTGTGCAATCTAAGTGTCACATGATCTGTCACATGATCTCAGTATATATACACCTGTTCTGAAAGGCCCCAGAGTCTGCAACACCACTAAGCAAGGGGCACCGCCAAGCAAGCGGCACCATGAAGACCAAGGAGCTCTCCAAACAGGTCAGGGACAAAGTTGTGGAGAAGAAAAGATCAGGGTTGGGTTATAAAAAAATCTCAGAAACTTTGAACATCCCACGGAGCACCATTAAATCCATTATTTAAAAAATGGAAAGAATATGGCACCACAACAAACCTGCCAAGAGAGGGCCGCCCAACAAAACTCACGGACCAGGCAAGGAGGGCATTAATCAGAGAGGCAACAAAGAGACCAAAGATAACCCTGAAGGAGCTGCAAAGCTTCACAGCGGAGATTGGAGTATCTGTCCATAGGACCACTTTAAGCCGTACACTCCACAGAGCTGGGCTTTACGGAAGAGTGGCCAGAAAAAAGCCATTGCTTAAAAAAAAAAATAAACACACATGTTTGGTGTTCTCCAAAAGGCAGTTGGGAGACTCCCCAAACATATGGAAGAAGGTACTCTGGTCAGATGAGACTACAATTGAGCTTTTTGGCCATCAAGGAAAACGCAATGTCTGGCGCAAACCCAACACCTCTCATCACCCCAAGAACACCATCCCCACAGTCTTTTTCAGTCTTCCAGAGATTTGAGACTGGGACGGAGGTTCACCTTCCAGCAGGACAATGACCCTAAGCATACTGCTAAAGCAACACTTGAGTGGTTTAAGGGGAAATATTTAAATGTCTTGGAATGGCCTAGTCAAAGCCCAGACCTCAATCCAATTGAGAATCTGTGGTATGACTTAAAGATTGCTGTACACCAGCGGAACCCATCCAACTTGAAGGAGCTGGAGCAGTTTTGCCTTGAAGAGTGGGCAAAAATCCCAGTGGCTAGATGTGCCAAGCTTATAGAGACATACCCCAAGAGACTTGCAGCTGTAATTGCTGCAAAAGGTGGCTCTACAAAGTATTGACTTTGGGGGGGTGAATAGTTATGCACGCTCAAGTTTTCAGTTTTTTTCTCTTACTTCTTGTTTGTTTCACAATAAAACATATGTTGCATCTTCAAAGTGGTAGGCATGTTGTGTAAATCAAATTATACAACCCCCCCCAAAAAAATCCATTTTATTTCCAGGTTGTAAAGCAACAAAATAGGAAAAATGCCAAGGGGGGTGAATACTTTCACAAGCCACTCTATTGTGTACTGTCACGCCCTGACTCAGGGGACGTTTATTTGTTGAGTCAGGGTGTGTATATTCAGTGTTTTGTTGTTTCTATGGTGTAGTATCTGGTATGTCTATTTCTATGTTGGCCGGGGTGGTTCCCAATCAGAGGCAGCTGTCGCTCGTTGTCTCTGATTGGGGTCCATACTTAGGTAGCCTTTTGGCACCTGTTAGTTGTGGGATCTTGTTCCATATAGGTTTGTTGTGTGTACCTTAGGACTTCACGTATCCTTTGTTTGTTGTTTTGTCGTGTTTGCACAGTTGTAATAAACATGTACGCTTATCACGCTGCGCCTTGGTCCGTCTCGTCCGTAAACGATCGTGACATGTACATTCTGTTATATGCATTTGAAGACATCTGCAATTGACTCCTACTGTAACTTTCATTTTGTGGTGAACTTTCAGTGAATTGATCACCTTATACACCTCTGGTCTCTGCCATGTCCTCTTCTCCAGGGAAGGTCTACTACCTCCAGCACCCCCACAAGCTCAACCTCACTGAGGCCCAGCAGGCGTGCTTCGACGACGGGGCCCAGATAGCCAAGGTGGGCCAGCTCTACGCCGCCTGGAGGTTCATGGGCCTGGACCGCTGTGACGCCGGATGGCTCGCTGACGGGAGCCTGCGCTACCCCATCACCAACCCCCGCCGCAACTGTGGCCCCATGGAACCAGGGGTGCGCAGCTTTGGGTTTGCCCCACCACACCACAAGCACGGAGTGTACTGCTACAGTGCAGGTACGCGGTGCATCTGATATACGTGGTAAAAGTACATACTACCCTTAGGTCATACCATTTACATCTCTCGTAGTAGGTAGGGGAACAAACCAAAATCCACAAATGAATAGGTTGTTGACACGCATAGAAATTCAAGATGCTATGGTGAGAGGGCTGTGTTATGATGTAAAGTGGGGGTATGGTGTGTGAGGGCCTCTACTGTGGTCAAGGCTTGACAAAAAATAATAATACTGGGATACGATACCCTGTTGGTTATGTTTCAGGGTTATAGTCCTCCCTAGTCTGTCAGCCTCCCTTGTGATTTAGACAAGCAGGTTAGCAACACCATGGTGAACAACATGAGTGTTCCACACAGGGTTAGCCACTCACTGTAACAAAAGGAACATTTTGTTCAATGACTTCTCCCTGGATTGGGATGTCCTTGCTCTTTATGTTAAAGGGTATATTTTTTTTACCTCATATCCATTATATCTAGCACCATAACAGTCTACAAATGTGAAAATGGCACGTTTCTATGTTTTGTAGTCAAAAAGATGGAAGAAAAGGTAAGAAAATTACTCCCAGTGATGTCATCTGTAATTTTCAAATATACAATGACTTTCCAGTCTTCGAAAATCATTGTTTTAATTTGAAAATGACATCAACGGGGGTAATTTCCTCAGAACCTTTTCTTCTAACTTGTTGACTACAAAACCATTTTCACATATGCAGACACTGGTATGGTGCTGGATGTAATGAATATGAGGTTAAACTGTGAAGTGTTCCTTGAATTACTCTGACTGATCCTCTAATGTCATGTATGAATATTAAACTTAATAATAATAATAATAATTGTATAATATTAATATTTTTGACCAATAATTCTGGACCCACCTAAATCTTGCTGTAGCCTATAATGTGATCCATCACTAAGTATGAATGAACCTGTATTTAAACTCTGACCTCAGCTTCAACTGCAATATTATACATATTGTTATTTATACTCATGTATTGTATTTATCTACTGTACTCTCTTTGTAAACATATTTGTGTATGACATAGGAGCTGAGCTCAGAATTAATAACTAATTAATTGATTATCAAAGGAAACCAGTTCTGTGATGATTTATAAGCTGTTATTATGTTTATCTCGAAAGCAAGTACTTATCTTTCATACTGTATGGCCTGTACCTCACTTGGTTGGTTGGTTTGATTATGTAGGTGGTGGGTTTTAACATGGTTTTAGATGATAACAGACACATATACTAACTTATTTTTGTAAAATAAATAGTCTACATTTTGAATAATGTGTTAATGATTTTGCTTACTTTGAAGGCATGCTTGGTTTGTTTGTGTTTTTATAACATTCAGTTCAATTCAAACATTAATTAAATCCTTGCACATGTACCAGGCTTCACTGTGCTGCATAGCAGTGTTGCTTCCTCGCTCACAACATCCTTACCAGTACTTGATCTTGTGCCCTCTGCCTCGCCAACACACGTGCCCACCCTGCCTGACAACATACTAACCAGTTGCGCCACTAAAAAAATATCAAATTCAATGGCACTATTGGCGACATTTCAAGCTGCGGATTGAGTTTACAGCATGATCTTATCTCCGTTACACTGGTGGGAGGAGCTATAGGAGGACGGGCTCATTGTAATGTCTGACTCACACACAACCCTAACAATTTCTGGGTCTGAAACATTTGTGGAATGTTATGTTTTACTGTTCTCCTTACATGAAAGTGTCCCGTTTTTTGTGAGTTTCGGCAATGTTTCATTTATGTCAATGAGCACATCACCAGATTATAATTAGCATGTTTTGCCGTGAAGTTTTTAACAGGTTCAGAAAAACATAAACGCTGGGATTCAATCCATTCATGGGTTATGTCTATTGGGGCTTTTAAAGGCAATGTTCCCTCGTTCGCGAAGATCCCATTCACGGTAAACACTGCATATGTCGGCTCAATAAGAAATTGCCTTTAAAAAGCACCTATGCCTATTACCCAGGATAGGATCCTGGTCTAACACTTAGTGTCCTGCTCTACTTCTGCCTCCATCTGTTCAAGCATTGCAACACTGCTATTAACAACATTGAATACATGATTACACTGCGGCTGCGCATCTTCACTCATACGCTACTCACTTTTCAATGTTAACTCCCCCAGGATTTGAATTTGCAACCTCAAATAAAATAGAATTGTATTTGTCACATAATCTGAATACAACAGGTGTAGACCTTAACGTGAAATGCTTACTTACGGGCCATTAACCAACAATGCAGAGTTTTTAAAAAGTAAGTAAGAAACATTTGCTCAATAAACTAAAGGAACAATAGTAACACAAGAAAAGAACAATAACAAGGCTATATACAAGGGGTATCGGTACCGAGTCAATGTGCAGGGGTACGGGGTAGTTGAAGTAATTGAGGTAATATGTACATGTAGCTAGGGGTAAAGTGACTACACATAGATAATAAACAGAGAGTAGTAGCAGCGTATGTGAAGTGTGTGTGTGGGGGGGGGGGACAAGAAGTCCCCACAAGAATAGTAAACCAAGAGAAAAATGACCAACTGGGGACATTTTGTTGGTCCTCACGAGGTAACATGCTATTTCTAGGGAGTGTATGTTTAAGGTTAGAATTAGTGTTAGGGTTAGAATTAGGGTTAGGGTTAGGAGATAGGGATATTTTTAGGTTTAGGATTAAGGTTAGGTTTTTGGGTTAGGGTTAGGGTTAAGGTTAAGGTTAAGGTTAAGGTTAAGATTAAGGTTAAGGTTAAGGTTAAGGTTAGGGTTAGGGTAAGGGTACGGGTTAGGGTTAGGGTTAGGGTTAGGTTTAGTGGTTAGGGAAAATAGTATTTTCAATGGAACTGAATTGTATGTCCCCACAAGGTTAGCTATACAAGATTGTGTGTGTGTGTGTGTTGGAGTGTCAGTGTAGTAGTATGTGTGAGTGTGAGGTTAGAGTCTTGGCCGGGAGTGCGTTGATGTTTCTGCAGTGCCACCAGGTCTTCAGCTTCAGACCTGGTTTGTGTTTGAATTCTTCAATCTTGATTATTCTCTTGAACTAAATAATGTTCTCATGAGCTGGGAATTTTGTTTGAAATGTCAGATACAGCATCTGTGGCTGATACTGTTATCACACTTCTGCATACATAGTTTTTTGTGTACAGGAAATGCTATTATCATGCACATATGAGCTAGTAACATAGCATAGCGTATGTTGTATAACATAATAGATGAGCATAGCTATTCATAGCTGGCATTCACTGGTTGAGGTTGAAATGTATGTGTATATACAGTTGAAGTCGGATGTTTACATACACCAAATCTTCTTGGGCATTTCAGTCCACATGGCCTGCCTTGGCTATCCCAGAATTAAAATGTTTTGGGCCAACAAAACTAAAGTGCCAGTCATAAGTAGCAAAATGACTAGGGATAGATTCTTCAGGATAAGAAATTCCCTCAAGATTGTCAATGACCTGGCTGTAACAGAGGAAACAAAGAAGGCAGATATTCTTTGGAAAGTCAGGCCAATACTGATCGTGGTGCGCCAAGGCTGTCTCAGCCTTGCAAAGCCAGAAAGGGTCTGCATTGATGAGCAAATCATCCCATTCACAGGCCGTTGTCCAGTCAGGCAATATGTTCCCGGCAAGCCAAACCCCTACTGGCCTAAAGGTCTTTGTCCTTGCATCCCCAAATGGTCTGATGCTTGATTTTGAAGTCTACCAAGGGAAGAATACCTTTACAGTCCAAAGGTTAGGAGTTGGAGCTGCAGCAGTTCACGCATGGTTGAATCTGTTCCAACAGGAAGCCACATATTCTTTGACAGGTACTTCACAACCATAGATCTATTGGATGCATTGCTGGCAAAGGGCCTTCCTGCAACTGGAACTATAATGAAGAACCGTGTCCCAAAGCTGTGCCAGCTGCCAGTAGACAAACAGTTGAAAAAAGAGGGGAGAGGAACATCAGTGTCAGTGGCCAGAAAGAGTCCTGAGCTGGCCATCACAAAATGGTTCGACAACAAACCAGTGCTCATGGCATCCACTGTACATGGGAAAGACCCAGAAGACATCTGTACCAGATGGTCCCAGAAAGAAAAGCACCTGGTCCAGGTTAAAAGACCAGCAGTAATTAAGCAGTATAATGATAACATGGGTGGCGTAGATCTTTGTGATCGCATGCTTAGCTTCTATTGTATGTCAAGCAGGACCAAGAAGTGGACATCGCGCGTGATCAGTCACTTCTTTGATGTTGCCATCACCAACTCCCTGGATACAATACCAGTCTGACAGCAAAGCTCTGCACAGACCATCCAAGAACACACATCAGTACCTGGACTTCAAACTACTCCCTAGCTGAGGAGCTGTTGGAGAGTCCGGAACTGGAAAACAGCTGTGAAGAGAGTGAGGATGAGTATGAGCCACCATCTAAAATGAGGATCCCACAACCAGAGCCATCTGTGCGCAGACTAGGAGCCAATGCACATGCCTGAGATGATGGATACCAAGCATGCAGAAAGATGCAGAAATAAGGGCTGCAAGAGCAAGACGTACATGAGATGTACCAAATGCAAGATGTTCCTCTGCATTACCAAAAAGAGAAATTGCTTCCAGGACTTTCACCACTAACAAAGAAAATACTAAGAACAAAAATGAAGAGTGAAGGAAAAAGCTAGATTGGATTCAGTTTGACAGAAGGAAAAAATCCAAAATAAATCTGTTACACATTAGTTATATGTTCATTGTTCAAATAACACTGAAAGGATTCAAGGGGACCAATCAAAGGATATGGACATAACAAAGTGTTAAGTTTTAATAGTAAAGCTATCCTTCCGAAATGTAAGGAAAAGGATTCAAGAATGATTAATGTGTATTGTATAATCAAAATGTCTGTATTCTTGGATAATAATCAATCTACAGCCCAAAATGTATGTATTCTTAGTTCATAAAACTCTGTAATCTGTAAGAACTCTGTAAAAATTTGTATCTACCAAATGTGTCTCTTTTCGTACTCAAATGATCCTGTTGTCCACTACAGTGGACATGCTGTAAAATAAAAAATTTAAATTAAAATTAAAATGTGGAAATTGTAGGATGCTTTTTTTTAACCCTAAACAGTTATTGAATCACAAAAAATATGATTAGGAAAAACAATATTTTCCTTGGTTCTCAGGAGGTTAAGCCATTTTGCCACAACTTTGGAAGTATGCTTGGGGTCATTGTCCATTTGGAAGACCCATTTGCGACCAGCTTTAACTTCCTGACTGATGTCTTGAGATGTTGCTTCAATATATCCACATAATTGTCCTTCCTCATGATGCCATCTATTTTGTGAAGTGCACCAGTCCCTCCTGCAGCAAAGCACCCCCACAGCATGATGCTGCCACCCCGTGCTTCACGGTTGGGATGGTGTTCTTCGACTGCAAGATTTACCCCCTTTTTCCTCCCAAACATACAATGGTCATTATGGCCAAACAGTTCTATTTTTGTTTCATCAGACCAGAGGACATTTCTCCAAAAAGTACGATCTTTGTCCCCATGCGCAGTTGCAAACCGTAGTCTGGCTTTTTTATGGCGGTTTTTGGAGCAGTGGCTTCTTCCTTGCTACGGCCTTTCAGGTTATGTCGATATAAGACTCTTTTACTGTGGATATAGATACTTTTGTACCTGTTTCCTCCAGCATCTTCACAAGGTCCTTTGCTGTTGTTCTGGGATTTATTTATTTTGATTTTCCCATGATGTCAAGCAAGAGGCACTGCGTTTGAAGGTAGGCCTTGAAATAAATCCACAGGTACACCTCCAATTGACTCCAAATGATGTCAATTAGCCTCGTAGGCTTCTAAAGCCATGACATCATTTTCTGGAATTTTCCAAGCTGTTTAAAGGCACAGTCAACTTTAGTGTATGTAACTTCTGACCCAATGGAATTGTGATACAGTGAATTATAAGTGAAATAATAATAATAATAATAATAATAATCTGTCTGTAAACAATGTGTTGGAAAAATTACTTGTGTCATGCACAAAGTAGATGTCCTAACTGACTTGCCAAACTATAGTTTGTTAACAAGGAATTTGTGGGAGTGGTTGAAAAACAGGTTTTAATGACTCCAACCTAAGTGTATGTAAACCTCAGACTTCAACTGTACACAAAAATTTAAAAAAAGGGAACACTAAAATAACACATCCTAGATCTGAATGAATGAAATAATACTTTTTTCTTTACATAGTTGAATGTGCTGACAACAAAATCACACAAAAATTATCAATGGTAATCAAATGTATCAACCCATGGAGGTCTGGATTTGGAGTCACCCTCAAAATTAAAGTGGAAAACCACACTACAGGCTGATCCAACTTTGATGTAATGTCCTTAAACAAGTCAAAAATGAGGCTCAGTAGTGTGTGTGGCCTCCACGTGCCTGTATGACACTCCCTACAACACCTGGGCATGCTCCTGATGAGGTGGCGGATGGTCTCCTGAGGGATCTCCTCCCAGACCTGGACTAAAGCACTCCACCAACTCCTGGACAGTCTGTGGTGCAACATGGCGTTGGTGGATGGAGCGAGACATGATGTCCCAGATGTGTGCTCAATTGGATTCAGGTCTGGGGACAGGCGCGGACCAGTCCCTTAGCATCGGTCGCCTTCCTCTTGCAGGCAACTGCTGACACACTCCAGTCACATGAGGTCTAGCATTGTCTTGTATTAGGAGGAACCCAGGGCCAACCGCACCAGCATATGGTCTCGCCAAAATCTGAGGATCTCATCCGGTACCTAATGGCATCGACTACACTCTGGCGAGCACATGGAGGCTGTGCGCCCCCCAAAAAGCCATCCCACACCAGCAGGCAGCAGAACGTTCTCCACGGCGTCTCCAGACTCTGTCACGTCTGTCACGTGCTCAGTTTGAACCTGCTTTCATCTGCTTGAAGAGCACAGGGCGCCAGTGGCGAATTTGCCATCTTGGTTGTTCTCTGGCAAATGTAAACGTCCTCGGTGTTAGGCTTAAGCACAACCCCCGACCTGTGGACGTGGGCTC
>NW_025537836.1:0-26752 GCF_020615455.1 Coregonus clupeaformis | reverse complement strand
TTTTTGGGGGAATGGATCAGCTTAATATTGCAGATAGATTGTATCTTCTATCAATGTAATTGTCTGCATCACTTCCAATCCCCCATTTTTTTTTTTTATATATATACTCCCCTTTATTACTTTTCAACCCCACCATCCTTTCCCTACTTGGAGTAAACTAGTGAACAACAATGCCCAGGTCTCTACTTCCGGTCTATACTTACTATCTACACCTTATGGACACAGTTAATTTTACAATAATTATATTATATATATACATATATATATATATATATATATATACATATACATACATACATATATATCATTATTATTATTATTATTATTATTTATTTATTTTTTGCTCCTGAACTACTTCTACTCTCAACCTCTCCGATCGTTTTCATGATGTCCATCCGGTTTGCTTCTATATGCCATATCTTTCTAACTGTGCTCTTTCCCAAAAGCTCCCAACATACAGCCTATATACTTATTATGGACACAGTATGCTTTACATTATTAGCTATCTTTGTTATTATTTGTTGTTATTTGTTATTAGTCCCATCCTTCAGCTCTATTCAATACCTCCCATCTATCTCTTAACACCATCCATATCGGATTTCTATTTGCCATATATATTTCAACCGTACTGTGATGTTTTACAATAATTCTGAACCTTTCTATTCTCATTGCTTCTACAGATTGAGAGTTAAAATAAACAGCTTTGCTAAAAGTATTATTATATTATTGATTGACTATGACTTTTCAGATCACCCAGTAATGCTATCTGCAAGGTTAGTTCCAGGTAAATATTGCAATCCTTTAGCCATTCCTGGACCAGTGTCCAAAAAACAAGCTACAAATGGACAGAACCAAAACAAATGGTCCAATGATTCCATCTCTTCACAGCAAAATCTGCAGAGCTGGGAAGATTGTATCCCCCATATAAATAACATTCTATTGGTAGCAAGGATTTTATATAATAATTTAAATTGAAAGATTCTAATTTTTTGAATCCGGTGTCGCTTGCGTGTCAGTTCATAAACACTATGCCATGGGATCGGTACATCAAAGATCTCTTCCCAACTATTTTGCAATCTATATGGGACGGCTGTCAATCCTTTGGTCCCTTAAGTGAAACTGATATATTTTTTTTTATTTATCACAGTTTTCCTTAACCAATTATGTTCTTTAATGCAAGGCCGACAGACAAGTTCCTTACTTTCTCCCTCACTTTCTCTCTTCCCATTTTTGCGGTAATGCTGCCATTATTTGGTTGTAATTTTGGGTAGAGCAGACATTTCCATATGTTTTTGTTAGCTGCATGTGCGTCATAACTCCACCAGTCCAACGATGATATCATTTACAAAGATTATACCTTTTAAACATTCTGTCAAAAAAATAAAGGTTTTTGTCAATTAGTATATTTGAATTTAACCACAATATTTGTTGCATTATTTGTTCTGTCGTTTCTGGAGGATTAAATTGAAATTGCAACCAACTTTCTATGGCTTGTTTTAGAAATAGTGACATTTGGGAGAATTATTTCCTTTTCAAATAACTGAAAGTGTGAGGTTGTAATCTGAATAAAGGGAAAAAGGCCTTTCTTGAACATTGGGTGAGACAATCTTACTAATTTGCTTGAGAACCAGTTCGGATTTAAGTATAACTTTTGTAAGACTGAAGCTTTTAGTGATAGGTCTAATGCTTTAATATTTAATAATTTCTGTCCTCCGAATTCATATTCATTATATAAATATGCTCTTTTTAATTTTGTCTGGCTTGCCGCTCCAAATAAAATTGAATATTTTTTTTCTCATATAATTTAAAAAACCGTTCGCTAGGCGTAGGCAAGACCATAAGCAAATAGGTAAACTGTGATAATACTAATGAGTTAATCAGGGGTGATTTTTTCCACAAATTGACAGGTATTTTCCTTTCCATGGTAGTAAGATCTTATCTATTTTTGCTAATTTTCTATTAAAATTTATTGAAGTGAGATCATTTATTTCCTTTGGGATATGTATTCAGTATATCCACATCACCATCAGACCATTTTATTGGTAAACTACACTGGTAATGTAAAAATTGTATTTTTTAGTGATCCAATACGTAATATAGTACATTTGTCATAATTTGGTTGTAATCCAGAGAGGTTAGAAAATGTATCTAGATCCTCTATGAGGCTGTGGAGGATTCTAGTTGTGGATTTAAAAAAAACATGAATCATCAGCGTACAATGCCACCTTTGTTTTAAGGTCTTTATTTCTAATCCTCTGATATTATTATTAGATCTGATTTTAATCGCTAACATCTCGACTGGCCACAATAAATAGATATGCCGATAGTGGACAACCTTGTTTCACTCCTCTTGACAGTTTAAAACTTTCTGAGAAATAGCCATTATTTACTATTTTACACCTAGGGTTACTATACATGATTTTGACCCATTTTATAAGAGATTCTCCAAAATTGAAATGCTCCAGGCATTTATATATAAACCCCAGTCGAACTTTATCAAATGCCTTTTCGAAGTCTGCTATGAATAGCAGGCCTGGTTTCCCATATTTTCCATAGTGTTCTAATGTTTCCCAATACTTGCCTTATATTATCTCCAATGTATCTTCCATGTAAAAAACCTGTCTGATTAGAATGAATAATATCCGGCAATACCTTTTAATTCTATGCCTATACATTTTGCTAGGATTTTTGCATCACAACACTGAAGTGTAAGGGCCTCCAATTTTGTAAATGGACTGGATCTTTATATTTTCCACTTGTATCCTGTTTCAGTAATAATGAGATCAGTCCTTCTTCTTGAGTGTCAGATAATCTACCATTTACATAGGAGTGGTTAAAACATGCTAATAACGGTCCTCTTAGTATATCAAAAAGGTTTGGTATACCTCGACTGGTATGCCATCCAACCCTGGAGTTTTCCCAGACTTAAAGTCTTTAATTGCATCCAGAAGTTCCTCCTCTGTAATTTCACCTTCACATGAGTCTTTCTGTGTGGCTGTTAATTTGACATTATCAATAGAAAAAAATCTCTACAATTAGCTTCAGTTAGAGGAGATGGAGGGCGACTGAAAAGAAAACATATGCTTAAAGTACTTTGTTTCTTCCTTCAAAATGTCATTTGGTGAATCATGGGTGACTCCGTCAATTGTAACCAGTTTCATTAAGTTCTTTTGGTAGCATTCCTATGTTGAAGATTAAAAAGAATTTTGTGCATTTTTCCCCATATTCCATCCAGTTTGCTTTATTTTTATAATATGTTACACTTGATCTTTCTTGAATAAATTTCTCCATTTCTTTTTGTTTTTCCTCTAATTTATTCTGAGCCTCTATGTTACAGTTTTTATTGCCCATCTATCTGTTCTGTTAGACTTTCTATTTCCTTTCTTAGTATAAAACTCTTTTTGACCTAAATTGCTTTTGTTTTCGAGATGAGTACTGAATTGCATGGCCTCTAAAGGCACATTTAAAGGTGTCCCATACAATAAGGGGATTCGCTGTACCTATGTTATGTTGGAAAAAATCAGTTATAAATTCCTTTGTTCTAATTATAAATAAATTATCATCCAATAGGCTTTGATTAAATTTCCAATATCCTCGCCCACGTGGAAATTCAGTAAGAGTAATATACAGTCATGGCCAAAATTGTTGGCACCCCTGAAATTTTTCCAGAAAATGAAGTATTTCTCACAGAAAAGTATTGAAATTACACATGTTTTGCTATGCACATGTTTATTTCCTTTGTGTGTTTGGAATAACACAAAAAAACAGGAAAAAAGCAAATTTGACATAATTTCACACAAAACTCAAAAAATGGGCCGGACAAAATGATTGGCACCCTTAACTTAATATTTAGTTGCACACCCTTTGGAAAAAATAACTGAAATCAGTCGCTTCCTATAACCATCAATAAGCTTCACACCTCTCACCCGGAATTTTGGACCACTCTTCTTTTGCAAACTGCTCCAGGTCTCTCATATTGGATGGGTGCCTTTTCCCAACAGCAATTTTAAGATCTCTCCACAGGTGTTCAATGGGGATTAAGATCTGGACTCATTGCTGGCCACTTCAGAACTCTCCAGCGCTTTGTTGCCATCCATTTCTGGGTGCTTTTTGAAGTATGTTTGGGGTCATTGTCCTGCTGGAAGACCCATGATCTCGGACGAAACCCAGCTTTCTGACACTGGGCCCTACATTGCGACCCAAAATCCTTTGGTAATCCTCAGATTTCATGATGCCTTGCACACAGTCAAGGCACCCAGTGCCAGAGGCAGCAAAACAACCCCAAAACATCTTTGAACCTCCACCATATTTGACTGTAGGTACTGTGTTCTTTTCTTTGAAGGCTTCATTACATTTCGGGTAAACAGTAGAACGATGTGCTTTACCAAAAGCTCTATCTTGGTCTCATCTGTCCATAAGACGTTCTCCCAGAAGGAATTTGGCTTACTCATGTACATTTTGGCAAACTGTAGTCTTGCTTTTTTATGTCTCTGTGTCAGCAGTGGGGTCCTCCTGGGTCTCCTGCCATAGCGTTTCATTTCATTCAAATTTCGACGTATAGTTCGGCGCTGACACTGATGCACCCTGAGCCTGCAGGACAGCTTGAATGTCTTTGGAACTTGTTTGGGGCTGCTTATCCACCATCCGGACTATCCTGCGTTGCAACCTTTCATCAATTTTTCTCTTCCGTCCACGTCCAGGGAGATTAGCTACAGTGCCATGGGTTGCAAACTTCTTGATCATGTTGCGCACTGTGGACAAAGGAACATCTAGATCTCTGGAGATGGACTTGTAACCTTGAGATTGTTGATATTTTTCCACAATTTTGGTTCTCAAGTCCTCAGACAGTTCTCTTTTCCTCTTTCTGTTCTCCATGCTTAGTGTGGCACACACAGAAACACAATGCAAAGACTGAGTCAACTTCTCCCTTTTTATCTGCTTTCAGGTGTGATTTTTAGATTGCCCACACCTGTTACTTGCCCCAGGTGAGTTTAAAGGAGCATCACATGCTTGGAACAAACTTATTTATCCACAATTTTGAAAGGGTGCCAATAACTTTGTCCGGCCCATTTTTTTAGTTTTGTGTGAAATTATGTCAAATTTGCTTTTTTCCTGTTTTTTTTTGTGTTATTCCAATACACACAAAGGAAATAAACATGTGCATAGCAAAACATGTGTAATTTCAATACTTTTCTGTGAGAAATACTTCATTTTCTGGAAAAATTTCAGGGGTGCCAACAATTTTGGCCATGACTGTATATGCCTATTACATGATGGTCTGACCGCATTCTGTCCCCTATCAACACTTTTTTAACTTTTGGTGCCAACGAGAATGAGATAAGAAAGAAGTCAAGACGACTAGCTTGATTCAGTCTCCGCCATGTACAGTGGGGGAAAAAAGTATTTAGTCAGCCACCAATTGTGCAAGTTCTCCCACTTAGAAAGATGAGAGAGGCCTGTAATTTTCATCATAGGTACACGTCAACTATGACAGACAAAATGAGGAAAAAAAAATCCAGAAAATCACATTGTAGGATTTTTTATGAATTTATTTGCAAATTATGGTGGAAAATAAGTATTTGGTCACCTACAAACAAGCAAGATTTCTGGCTCTCACAGACCTGTAACTTCTTCTTTAAGAGGCTCCTCTGTCCTCCACTTGTTACCTGTATTAATGGCACCTGTTTGAATATGTTATCAGTATAAAAGACACCTGTCCACAACCTCAAACAGTCACACTCCAAACTCCACTATGGCCAAGACCAAAGAGCTGTCAAAGGACACCAGAAACAAAATTGTAGACCTGCACCAGGCTGGGAAGACTGAATCTGCAATAGGTAAGCAGCTTGGTTTGAAGAAATCAACTGTGGGAGCAATTATTAGGAAATGGAAGACATACAAGACCACTGATAATCTCCCTCGATCTGGGGCTCCACGCAAGATCTCACCCCCGTGGGGTCAAAATGATCACAAGAACGGTGAGCAAAAATCCCAGAACCACACGGGGGACCTAGTGAATGACCTGCAGAGAGCTGGACCAAAGTAACAAAGCCTACCATCAGTAACACACTACGCCGCCAGGGACTCAAATCCTGCAGTGCAAGACGTGTCCCCCTGCTTAAGCCAGTACATGTCCAGGCCCGTCTGAAGTTTGCTAGAGTGCATTTGGATGATCCAGAAGAGGATTGGGGAGAATGTCATATGGTCAGATGAAACCAAAATAGAACTTTTGGTAAAAACTCAACTCGTCGTGTTTGGAGGACAAAGAATGCTGAGTTGCATCCAAAGAACACCATACCTACTGTGAAGCATGGGGGTGGAAACATCATGCTTTGGGGCTGTTTTTCTGCAAAGGGACCAGGACGACTGATCCGTGTAAAGGAAAGAATGAATGGGGCCATGTATCGTGAGATTTTGAGTGAAAACCTCCTTCCATCAGCAAGGGCATTGAAGATGAAACGTGGCTGGGTCTTTCAGCATGACAATGATCCCAAACACACCGCCCGGGCAACGAAGGAGTGGCTTCGTAAGAAGCATTTCAAGGTCCTGGAGTGGCCTAGCCAGTCTCCAGATCTCAACCCCATAGAAAATCTTTGGAGGGAGTTGAAAGTCTGTGTTGCCCAGCGACAGCCCCAAAACATCACTGCTCTAGAAGAGATCTGCATGGAGGAATGGGCCAAAATACCAGCAACAGTGTGTGAAAACCTTGTGAAGACTTACAGAAAACGTTTGACCTGTGTCATTGCCAACAAAGGGTATATAACAAAGTATTGAGAAACTTTTGTTATTGACCAAATACTTATTTTACACCATAATTTGCAAATAAATTCATTAAAAATCCTACAATGTGATTTTCTGGATTTCTTTTTCTCATTTGTCTGTCATAGTTGACGTGTACCTATGATGAAAATTACAGGCCTCTCTCATCTTTTTAAGTGGGAGAACTTGCACAATTGGTGGCTGACTAAATACTTTTTTTCCCCACTGTATATCTCACTAGATCAGTATATTTAAGCCTCCATATATCTACTAGTTCTAATGTATCCATGACATTCACAATTTCCTTAAGAGCATGTGGGTGATTGTTTGTGGTGTGATTTCCTTTACGGTCCATTGAGCTATTTAAAACAGTATTATAATCCCCTACCATAATAATATTGTCTTGAGTTGCTTGCAGGCTTGATAATTTATTATATATATTGTCAAAGAATTGTGGATCATCATTATTTGGTCCATAAAGGTTAATGAGCCATATCTGTTTATGGTCCAATAACATATTTAAAATAATCCATCTACCTTGTGTATCTATTTGTACAATTTGCACATTTGGATCAAATTACTATTAATTAATATCATCACCCCTTTTGAATTTCTTTGCCCATGGGAGAAGTATATTTCCCCCATTCTTTTTTCCACGCTACTTCATCTCGAATTGTTGAATGAGTTTCCTGTATACAATAGATATTATATTCCTTCTCTTTGAGCCATGTAAATATTGTTCTTCTTTTGTTATTATCAGCTAAGCCATTACAATTATAACTGGCTATACTTATTTCACCATACACCATAATGAGATACAAGTTTCAAGTCTATTTATCATTATATATGTTTGTAAATTTACCAATAAAAAAATAGCGTAATGATTGAGTGTCCATATAGCTGTACCGTGATATTTGCATTGCTACGGAGTAGCCCTTCAATTGTTCTCCACTAATTCCCCGCTAAAGCCCCTTCCCATCCCAAGTTGAGCCGTCATCGCCGTGATCAGCATCCCACCCACGTCCCTCCGTATCCCTAAGGCCCCGAGAGGCCATGACCCATCCATCGAAAACAGCACATAGTGCCACCCACAAAACAAAAGCAGGTCAACCGCCAAAAGCATTTCCAATGCTTTCACCTCTATATATATATATCTATTTATTTATTTTTTAATTATGCATATCCTATTTTTCATCATTATCAATTAATATGCGTAATAATGTCGGCAGTTCACGCATAGGATTCTAACATATAACCCGGATTGCCATTGTATTACATTTAATTCCTTGACAAGTAATCATTATCCCAGCAAATAATTCCCCGCGGTCCATCCCATACCCTCCCCCAACATCCCCACCCCCCACAACAGACGTCAGACAAGCACACACGCACATACTCACATACTCCAACACACTCAACCCCTCCCTCCACAGTCCACCATAAAAACAGATACTCAACAGCTGTTATATCCCAGAGCCCAACTCGAGAAATAACTTGATCTACGAGTGCAGATACAGTTAAAGCTGACTGAGAAAGCATGCAGATTGAGTAGAAATTGATAACAATGTGAGATTTGATTAATCTACTTAATCTATGTCCAGTCCTAGGTGATGGAGATCAGATCACCCTCTTCACCTGAGACACAAACACTCTGATCCCCTGTTTTAACCATTTTCCCAAGCATCTCCATGCGATCAGACCTTTGATTATTTTGTGCCACCTGGGCTACAATGATAAACCCTCTCTGATTGTCCGAGTGTGACCCCCTCCCCATGGGTTACTGCAGCCAGTGTTGCCAGCACTGCCACTACCTGGGTGGGCGTACCCCACCGGAATCCCCACCGGCTAGGTAAAAGGTCGTCAAGGTTCTCATTAGCAGCTTTGAGAATTTCCTTGTTTATTATGCTCTCCCATCAGGGGGCTCTGGCTTTGTAGGGCCAACCCTGCCAGGCAGGCTCAGAATCTTGAGGGGGCGGTGCTGCTCAAGTAGGTCTCTGACCGTATTTTTTCTCTGTTTAGGCTGCATATTCACAGCAGGTCCAAAAAAGAGATGGGAACTTCTCTTTGGTGTATAGGTCGCTCAGGTGGGTGTCAAGGTTATAGGGTTAGGGATCTTTCCATCATGATAGGACAATGGAAAATTAGATTAGTTGTATACTATATTTAAAAATGTATATCCCTCATCCACACAAAATTGACAGCTCTCTCTCTGTACCCCTGCTCCCAGACCCCCGGTCGGCTCCGGGATATGCAACCATTTCCCCTCTCACTCATTTAACGCCGCACCTTTTCAAACACAAAAATGCATACCACATGGTTGACTGGGGAAGAAATGGGCCGAGCGTGCAAACGCACCCGCATCCACATCTGCCGCAAGGGGGAAAGGACGCTAGAGAGAACACAGGACCAACCACAACAACCATCCGCCAAAACAACAACCTCCCGCCAAAAAAAGCCATGTTCTAATTATTTGTATTTAAATATGTATTATTCTGCTTGTTATATCGTTTTATACAATACTATACTTACTATAAATGTCATTTAATATTACAATCCCTATCAGGTGCTCCAATATTTGACTCCCTCTATTACCACTTAGAATAGCCATGGAGTAGTCTTTGTGTCTCTGAACATTTGGTTGTCAATATATAATTTATCCACCACTAATGCAACACGCTTCCCTTTAATCTGTTTTCCTTGAAGATTGGATACAGAACTTTGCGCCTTTCTACAATCTCCCTCGGGAACTGATCATTCATGCCTATTTTTGTGCCAGCAAGTCTTTTTCCCAGGCTCTTCACCATAGCTTTCTCCTTAAAAAACGCAAATTTGGCAACGATTGGCGCTCATATTTCTGTCCTCTTTTTCCTAAACGATGTACACGTTCGAGTTGGATTTTATCGACAGCCTCGAGTGGGATTTGTAGCGCTGTATGCAGGAAGTCCTTCATAACACTTCTCTGTTATTTCTCCTCCTTTTCCTGAATACCGGTAAGTACTAGATTTTCCCTCATCGATCTAGTTTGGATGTCTAGTAAGGCTGCTTTCAGAAGATTGTTCTCCTTTTTAGTTCCCTAACGTTCGTTTCTATTTTAGAGACTGTCACTTTTAATTCTTTGGTTTCTTTCTCTATTACCAAAGCTTTTTCGTCACTCATTTGAAGACTCGCTTTCAACTCTTTTACGTCTTTACTGACCAGTTCTAGTATGCCCAATTTGTCATTTATCGACTTCAACAGATCGCTTTCCACACTTACCATACCTAGTGGTGAAAAGCATATGTCATCCGTATCAGTTGAAGAGTCGCGTTTTCTTTTGGGGATCGGCTCTCCTCGCTTATCTTCCGCCATGTTTGGGTGTTGCGTGTTGATGTAATATTTGTCGATATATTTCTCTAGCCTTATGATCTGTTTTATGTTATTATCCAGATTGAATTATATTAACTGCGAATATATGAAATGCTAATATTTAGTCTAACTTACTGATTTTGAATATTATGTTTTTATCTTGAGGTGGTTTGTACCGCTTTCTATTCAATACGCCATCTTGTCTATGCGCGCCCCCTGACTGATAATTTCCATCATCAGGCCGAGGGAGATTGACAGTTCATTTGTGTTTCTTCCATTTGCGAATAATCGCACCAACTGTTGTCACCTTCTCACCAAGCTGCTTGGCGATGGTCTTGTAGCTCATTCCAGCCTTGTGTAGGTCTACCATCTTGTTCCTGACATCCTTGGAGAGCTCTTTGGTCTTGGCCATGGTGGAGAGTTTGGAATCTGATTGATTGTTTTTGTGGACAGGTGTCTTTTTATACAGGTAACAAACTGAGATTTGGAGCACTCCATTTAAGAGTGTTCTCCTAATCCCAGCTCATTACCTGTATAAAAGACACCTGGGAGCCAGAAATCTTTCTGATTGAGAGGGGGTCAAATACATATTTCCCTCATTAAAATGCAAATCAATTCGTAACATTTTTGACATGCGTTTTTCTGGATTTTTTTGTTGTTATTCTGTCTCTCACTGTTCAAATAAACCTACCATTGAAATTATAGACTGATCATTTCTTTGTCAGTGGGCAAACGTACAAAATCAGCAGGGGATCAAATACTTTTTTCCCTCACTGTACATACTGCATGCTACAGTAGAAATGACAATATGATATACAGAGAATAAGGCACTTACTTTGATAGGAACGCACACATGTCCAAAGTTATTATTTGTAAGGAAACAACAATGAAGGCAATGCGAGCGCCAGCCAGAAAATTTGCCAGTTCAGGCAAGACTGTGCAAATGTCTTCATACTTGATCTGCGCGAAACATTGGGAAAGTGCTTGGGCTCTTCTCGAAAAGAGAAGTTTGTCCGGCTCAGTAAAGCCTCAAACATAAATTGTCCGCAACAGTGAAATGCGCTACTTCTATGTGAATTAATGAGGAGGCGGAACACACCTCAATTCAAACTGTTGTTAGAAAATAAAACTTTTTAGATAATAATTTGAAATTGACAAGTTGAAACAGCCTATAGATAATTAGCAGGCAGCGCATGTTAACTGTCCTGTTGCATAACAATCACATTTTGGAACAGTGCCTTCTGACATCATGTGCATAAAACAACTAATGCTGGGGCGAACGTTAGAGTTATTCAGAACTGACGTGTGAAAAGGTTAAAGGGGCAGTGTTGTATTTTGAGACAGACTTGAATATGCAAATAAGCCAATAGGCAGAAGAGTAGCCTACATTGTCTAATTCTCTATATGGTTTTTGGGGACCTTCAATGCTGCAGAAATGTTTTGGTACCCTTCCTCAGATCTGTGCCTCGTCACAATCCTGTTTCGGAGCTCTACAGACGATTCCTTCGACCTCATGGCTTATTTTTTTCTCTGACATGCACTGTCAACTGTGGGACCTTATATAGACAGGTGTATGCCTTTCCAAATCATGTCCAATCAATTGAATTTACCACAGATGGACTCCAATCAAGTTGGAGAAACATCTCAAGGATGATCAATGGAAACAGGATGCACCTGAGTCTCATAGCAAAGGGTCTGAATACTTATGTAAATAAGGTATTTCTGTTTTTAATTTTTAATACATTTGCAAACATTTGTAAAAACCTGTTTTCGCTTTGTCATTATGGGGTATTTTATTTATTTAATCCATTTTCGAATAAGGCTGTAACGTAACAATATGTGGAAAAAGTCAAGTTGTCTGAATACTTTCCGAAGGCACTGTATAGGCTACTGTAGGCTATATCATAGAAATCAAAAGCTATTTCCATGTGAAAATGTTATGGGATTTGCTTAATTGGTTTTGCTGGTAGGCCTACATTATGCTCAAATGTTACTAATTTCAGGAAACTAGGTGTATGTCACGTCATTACGTCACAGGAGAGGCATTTGAACGTAAACATACATTTTTTATCAAGATGCGTTTTTTGGCAGAAAGTTTTCTGGAACGTGAACTTTCATGTGCCTTAATAACAAACTTGTATTCTATCCGTAAATACGAATAAAATGGTTAAATTACAAGCCTAGTTGGTTTAGCCACGGAAAAAGACAGGAACCTTGCCGCTATCAATGATTGGCTGAGATAATGGATGGGCTTGCCATGCCGGGAGATGAGTTTGGATTGGTTCCAGTCTGCCATGAAGTCAAGCTACATTTTCAGATATTATAAATTTCTAATTTTGTCAGAAAGTCGTTTTCATTGCAAGTTAAATCGTACTGTTAGCTAGCTAGCAAATGTTAGCCTGCTGGCTCGCTAGCTAACGTTAAGTGTATGATCTGTGTAGTAATATTATTCATATCAGAAACCATTTCCATTGCTAGTTGGTTAGCTTTAGCTACCTGTAGATTCATACTACAGCTATGACAATGTTTGTATTGGTAGTAGTATGAGTTGGGATTATGCCAGTTCATTGTTTAGCTAGCTAGCTACATGTCTAAACAAAAGACTCCACTTCGCCAGATGATTACATGACCCATCAAGTTAGCCAGGTGTGTCTAGGGGTGATCACGGCCATCTATTGTATTTCATGAACATGTGTGTACATGTCTAGACAATAGTGAACCATCCACCAGCTAGATGTGTGTGGTTGTAGCATTTCCTTCACATGACCCATCAATTTAGACAAGTGTGTTGGGTAAGCGTCATCTAATAATTATAAAATATTTATAAAACATTTTTATCTGGACACTTTCTGTTTTTGATATTGCTACTATGCAAGTAACCATTTCACTGTACTGTTTACACCTTCTGTATCCTGTGCATGTGACAAATAAACGTTATATAGTGTGTGTTTACCAGAGACGGTAATGTAAAGAACAACATGACCTGCAGCAAAGTCAGATTAGGAAATAGGCCAAAGACTAGATAAAGTGTATTTTTACCTGGAGTTTTTCCTTATTGTAGGCTACTACTTTTACTTTTTTAAATCTTTGGTTGTTTACTTAAATACTAACTCCGTTTAGCACATGGCCTCACATGTGAATCCTTAGAGATGGGTGGGGCTAAGGCTTAAGTGGGTGTGAACGATGCTGAATGGGTGTAGACAAAGAAGAGCTCTCCAGTAGGTGTACCAAAACATTCAAGGGCCATTTTCTCATAAGTGGGGTTACAAGTTGATCAACTTTCAAAGCAGAATTACTTTACCATTGTTCCTTAACTGCAGTGTATGATATACAATTTTCTACCTCAGTCTCTACTTTTATCTAATGTAAAAAACACAATTTCAAATGTTGCTACCTAAGACCGAATCGAGGCGGTCAGCCACAATAGCCTGTTGGCTACTATCTAAAACTGTAAGGGTACAGCCTTAGTGTTCACTGTAAACGCGCGCCGGAAATTGCACAAAATTCAAGACCTAAAATTTGCTCAGTGCCCCAAAACATTTGAGGGAACATTGTGTACAGAGTCACTGCTGCAAAGACACACAGACACAGACAGACACAAAATAAAACAATGCTACGCAATGGCGGGCCATCTTCCTCCTAATTTAAACTCACTCAGAAAATAAAAACTTCAGAAGATTCCATGTGTGTGCCCCATTTAAGATATATAATTTCTAACCCGTGAAAAACAAACAAAAAACAAAATAAAATACCCTACCCAACTAACAAATATTTATAACAGGTGGGTTGTGTGTGCTGGTGTGTGTGGTAAAATGTAGGGCAAAAACAAACAAATGGCCAGGCCTTATTTACTTTGATAGCTCCCTCTTACGGCCTAATTTATAAGACTGCCAAATTTTACTAAATGCTCCCCCCAGCCCACAGACTCGTGAAACATTCCAATGAGAGATAATGAAATCCCCATTCTCCTGGAAGAGAAAGTATACATTTCGTTAACATTCAGCAATCCAAAAGTCGTACTTACAAACAAAACATGATGCAGATAATTCCACTGTACTCTCTCAAATCATTAATCGTTTGTTTCAATCTAATTCTTCGTGACTACTTGTGGTCCTCTGTAGCTCAATTGGTAGAGCATGGCGCTTGTAACGCCAGGGTAGTGGGTTCGATCCCCGGGACTACCCATACGTAAAAATGTATGCACACACGACTGTAAGTCGCTTTGGATAAAAGTGTCTGCTAAATGGCATATTATATTATATATTATACTCCAGAATAAGACGACATAAAATCTCTCACAAGATTAAAATCACCCAAGGTTATCTGAGTTTGCAAGGAGTATTTTTAATTGATTACCCTTTGGACTTCATTGTCTGTAATTGTAATGTTTTGCATTAATTCAGTCAAAATATAAATGTGTTGTTTTAACAAATCTAGAACCTATAAAAAAGTTGGTGCTGTCCCATCAGCGTAATAGTCAAAACTAACTGCAATTCACTTTAACATATTGCATCAACAAAACCCTCAAATGTACACCATGTAGCCATCGTTGAAATGCGGCGCGATACAAAGTTTGACTATTTGTAAACATCATTCGTGCTCTTGCTCATACATACCGCCAATTTCAATGTTCCCTAAAATCCCCTCTCCTTGATTCTCACAAAGGCATTCAAAGCTCCCAAGCTAACTGGCTAAAGGTAGCTAGCTTGCTAGCTACTTCCAGACATAACACTCCGCTCACTCTAGCGGAGCTGGTTAGGTTTTGAAATTCATGTTATCAAGTAAGATCATGGCCACAGCTCTATCGCAATGGCCAATACGCTGTTATTAGAAGTCAGTACATTTAGGTAACTGTCCTTACTGATTAGGCTACAGGTAACAAAACAAACACTTGCTGTAGTTGACAAGCATACAGTATATTCAATTAATATCCATATTCAATTCAATATATTCACAGTAGTTTAAGCTAGCAAACCACTAGGCAACGCAAAAAAAGGACTACCTCGAAATCATCCCGCTATTCATGTTGAATAAGTGAGTCTTTCAATTTGAACCAAGCAAGCTGCTAAATCGTCCAGTCTACATCACAAAACAAACACTGGCTGCAGTATCTGTCTAAGCAACACATACCAACAATTGAAATACAATCAGAAACCCAGATTTTAGTCTATGCCATTGACCCAATGCTATTTAAATGACAAAGAAATCCCGCAAATATCCCAATTACACACACATAAAAATGCATCATATATTCACATAATCCATATAGAACATTAGAAATTCTTAGGTACTCGCATCAACCAATCCATTCGTGTTTTTAACGATTCTCAATCGCCACAAATCAGCTTCTTCAAACTCCCAGCGGAACCAAAAAACAGACATTCTGCTACTTTCCAAAACAACATCCCGCTCTCAATACCGTCCCACGATACTCCACGATGGGCAGTGACGCACGGAACCCCAAGACAACACCACATCAAAGCTTATTATCAAAACTTATGTCAAATTATCATACACCCTTCTATATCTTATTATTCAAACTTTATACCACTCTCATATCACATTCACATATCACATTCACACATGCTATTCTCAAACACACTTAATCAATATTTGTATAACCTGCAGGAATATTTTCTTCTAATAAAAGGCCCAAATTTGGAATGTCAACCCTATCACATTTATAATTTTAATATAATCAATTTGACCATAATCATAGATCACCTATAAGGTTTCCAAATTTGGGAAACCTACAGGGATCGGTCCCACCGAGAAATAAAGGCTGAGCCATACCCTAAAAGACTGGCCGAAATATAATGTCTAGACGTCACACAAACACACCAGTACACGCGACCTGTTCCTCTAACAGGATTTTGTCTGGGAAACCATCCCTAAATCCATTAGCAGCAACATAAATATTACACTGAGTAGGTGTAAGTAGGGGCAGAGAAATAGTGAGGCAAACCATTCTCCAATTTGGCACTAAAATTACTATGACATTCTCATTCATAATTTAGTTTTGTTGTGGCCATTGAACCTTTGGGCCAGCATAGCACCCACCAAAACTATCATGTCAAACACCCTATCAGAGCTTTTAAACCCAGTCTCTACTTTCAGCTGTGTACACTTTTATCATTAGGATATCTGGTCGGAGCAGCAAAAACATTTTGATACTAAAGTTGCAAATAGGTCAAAAAATATGTCTCTGTTTCACGACCAGGGGCAAATGGTACATCTATTCCCAAGCCAGATAGTCCGTGTAGCCATTTTGGTAGCTATTTAGCTATCTGAGTTTACCCTTGGATTGTATTTTTTGTCTCTATGCACACTCACAGGACTCTACACACACACATTATTTTGCTCACACACATAACATGCACACACATTTATACTGACTTCACACACTCGCATACAATCATCATATACGCTACTGCTACTCTGTTTATCATATATCCTGATGTCTAGTCACCTTACCCCTATGCATATCTACCTCTATCACTCCAGTATACCTGCACATTGTAAATATGGTATTGGAACTGACCCTGTATATAGCTTACTTAATTATTAAAGAAAAAAAAAAAATTAAAGTGTTCTTCTTATTTCTCGTGTTTCTACCTTATGTTATTTTTAGTACTACTTTGATATTGATTACCTCATTGTTGGGTTTAGAGCGTGCAAGAAAGGCATTTCACTGTACTTGTGCACGTGACATTAAAACTTGAAGTTTGAAACTTGAAATGAACAATAATTACTACATTACTACATTAGGACTGGGATTGGTGTGTTTTACTTTGTTTTACCAACTGGAAACTGGGCTTTATGCTCACATTACCCTTTGAATAGCTAACTCCATACAACCTTCAGTAGAGATAATAGCACATTACTGCCATCTAGTGGATTAAAACGTGTATAACATGTGTGTTGGGTGGGGAGATCACCTATGCCAGGGAGGCGAATCTTAATCGCATAAAGCCCATTATTTGGCAGGGAATGCTATTTGTAGATCAGTGATTCTACACCTCACTTTGCTCAAGCTGATCCTTTCCAACGGACTCAGATGTTGTAGCTAAAAATTGGTCATTTAGGGGCAGTTAAAGAGGAGGGTCAATTAATCCAACCATGGAAGTGTATTGTAGCGAATTCGGGCGGGTAGCCTCGATCCCGGATCCAGCGACTGTCAATCCAACACATAAACTGTACGCATAAAGGTATGGACCACACACACACCCAGCAGTAGCCAACCAGTGCTAGCTAGCCAGCTAATGCAAGCCAACTTTGTTCCGTTATTGTTGAGTTTGTTCTTTGGCATGCTAAATTTTTGATAAATTCTGCATCTTAGCTAACATGAGTATTTGTTTCTTCCTGTCACACTCACACAGACTAATCTACTCTTTGTGCTGCCAACCTAGGCTGTAAACACACCCCTTAAGCCCCGTGAAATTCTATGAGGGGGTGTGTACTTCCGGGTATGAACAAAAAAATAGAATTCATTTTGTTATTTGGTTTCTGTTATGCCATGTCCAATTTTGACACAATAAATGAGAAAACAAGTAGATTTCCGATTTTCTTTTTTCAAATTGGGAAACCAAAAACGAAGAACTGGCCGTTTTCCGTTTTTCCACGTCTTTTGAATCAAATAACCAATGAATGGACACCTCTAGGCAAAGCATCTCTGTGTAATAACATTTCATGATCACAAACCACATTCCATCCACAGTTTTCATTTGTGTAAAGTAATACCATATAAAAAACGTTTCTGTACAATTTTATAAATGCCAAAAGATAATTTGTTTGTTCTTCATGGTGGGATCTTTTTGTGTCGGTAAAATTATTTATGCTATAAATGGCGGTGGAAACGCGTGCCCTTTATGTGCAAATGTTGATATAATAACCATCATTTCAAAGTAAACGTGGAGTCACGTGATGGTATGGTGTGTGGTCCTCCCGCTAAAACTCGGGAAACCATGCTGTTTATTATGCTACAGATGAAATAATTTATGATGAACTTCACAGGGTGGTGAAAGTGCAGGGTGATTTTGATGCTCCTTTCCAATAAATACTTGACTGCTGTTGGACAAATACAAATATCCTCGCTCTTTTAGGCTATCCATAATAATCTCATCATGTAGGCTAGTCTACCTGCACAGTATCTGCCAGCTGTTGGTTAGAGCGCACGTGCCAAGACCATAGTAGGCCCATTGAACCTTACGTTTTTATTCCGTACATGAAAATTTAAGCGAAAAAATACATTTTGTGTGCACTACGTCATCACGCAGTGATTTTTATACACAACAAGTCAGTTTGGTGGAAACACAACACTGGTGGGAAAATGCACATCGTTTCTTTATGCAGTGTTTTTATATATTCGTATGAAAATCTGTCGCCAATTGGATGGAAACCTAGCTATTGTCAAACTTTCACAGAGTCTGTCAAGTGCAGAGTTTTGTCAAAATCATTCCCACTAACCACGTTTCCATCCCAAAGTCATACTATATAAATAAAACAATGACCGCTGTGATGGAAACAGGAAGTTTCGGTACAATTGTATAAATGCCAACAGATAATTTGTTCGTTTGACATGGTGGGATCTTTTGTGTGGTAAAATGTATTATGCGCTGTTGGTGAAACCATACAGGAGAGGAAGTACAGAACCAACGACGCTAGACGGAGAGGAATATGTTTAAGCAAAAGGCAGTTTATTAAACACAGAGATAGCTGGTATCTGCTCAAGCTACATGCATGGACCCATTTCAGTTGCCTCTTATGGAGACAGTTGAAAAGGGATCAAAAACAGAGTTTTCAGCATTACTTTATACAATGCAACACAAAGGAAGGGGTCCTTCTTCTAGTCCCTTGATTGGTTCCCGAAGCGTAGGAGGCGGGTCTGCTCTGTCCAGAGTAGAAGCCCCATTTTGTGCACGGCAGAGTCCTCTGCCCTAGGCACTGACCAGTAGAAAGATGTGCAGTTTGTGTGTGTGCGTAACTCGTGAGGCATGAGGATGAGTGTGCGTATGCATGGAGATGTGTGTGTGAATGTGTGTATGTTCTCAAAGGAAAGTCTCGTGGGGAGCAACCAGATTGTGGCCTGTGGCGTGGGAGTTGTCCTTGAGAAGATATTGGCTCTGTCCATTGTTCTTGCATAGGAACAGCATTGACTGAAAACAAGCTCCTAACATTAAAATGGGTCATGCACAAGATTTTAGTCAGACCAAGCTATAACATTTTAATATTTACTACGACAAATCCCCCTCTTCACGTCTCCCCAGAGACGTGACCAAGTAACAGTAAAGAAGGAAAACTTGAGACGTGACACAAGCTAACAGTGTAATTGGCAAAATAGGGAAAACTTTATCAGAAGATAAAGTTTTACATTCCCCCTCTTCACGTCTCACAAGAGACGTGACAAAAAGCTTAAATGCTGCAATTGGCAAAATAGGGAAAACTTTATCAGAAGATAAAGTTTTACATTCCCCCTCTTCACGTCTCACAAGAGACGTGACAAAAAGCTTAAATGCTGCAATTGGCAAAATAGGGAAAACTTTATCAGAAGATAAAGTTTTACATTCCCCCTCTTCACGTCTCACAAGAGACGTGAGAAAAAGCTTAGATGCTATTCATCATCCAGATATCCTTGGTCAGCATCGTCAATAGCAAGCAAAGGAAACATCTGACCGTTATCTGCAGGATTTGGATCAATAGCGGTGGTTATAATCCTGGTTGTCAGCGTCCCGTATGCATGGAATGCAACAGCATCCACAAAGCACTAGAATTGCAGCAAAAACAGAGATGGATACAAGTATAGAAGAAACAAGCGTTTTATATTTACCAAACGCATCCATCCAAGAGTCCCACATTGAAGTATCCACCCCTGAGTGGCTCTTCATTTTACCATTAAGAGTCCTCAAACCTTCTAGAGCAATTGTCAAGCTTCCATCTGCAGCAGTATTATTAGGAATAAAAGTACAACATTGTTCCCGAACATAGCACACACACCCCCTCTTTCAGCAAGTAACATATCAACAGCAATTCTATTCTGAAAAGCCATTAATGAAGTTGCAGCTAGTTGTCCATGAACAGCCTCAAAACCTTGTTGAGTCCAGTTTTCTAATTTCTGGACATTAATGTATGTAGTTAATTCTATCGACGTTTTTATTAATAGTACAACAGTCAGCACCCAAAAGACACCCCCAAAAACTGTACTCCATGTACCCATGTTCAAGGACAGTTTCACAGACAACAAAGAGAGAGTGTTCTTATCAGCCTGTTATGTGAAACAATCCATATCAGTACAGTGCTCCTCATTAATGCATTCCTTCCAAGCTATTCATCACATACAGATCCAAAAAATAAAACCCAACAATTTTATGGTGTCACTCTAAACAGAGTATAATCACCCTTAAGAATAACAGGATATGGAAATTAAATCACAACATTTAATGTTAATAGAAAATAAAAATAATAATTTTAACCCTCTATTCCTCCCCCTACACCTAACATGTACTGAGTTGGCTACCAGCCACCCAGGAATCCTTTACCTTCACATCAGGAAGAATAAACAATCACAGTGGTTAGTAAAAACATAAGGTAATAAATGAGCAAGAACTGAAAATAAATGCGTGTATGTATTTTACTAGGCAAAACATGGATCATCCAGCTTGGTCTCAGAGTCAGTAGCAGAGTCACCTGCATCATCCTGGGCCGGTAACAACAGCATCATACCTGACGCCTGCACCACTCCTACCACTGACCTCCTGAGACAAGGGACGATGCAAGCAGCACAACACATTAACAGCAAAAACACAATTACTAGGGTCAGAAATCCAGTAATCACCATAGAAGAGTACTCACCAAACCAGTCACTCAGCCAGGAAATAAGGCAACATCCACAAAGAACAAGTATACCCATAGAGGCCATAACTTCACCCAGAATAGTCACAACAATAGTTTTCCATTTACCAAATATGTTATCAAACCAACCGTTTATGGAGCTATCAATACCAGAGTTCTCAACCAGTTCGTTCGCCAGCGTGGTGATGGTCACTCAAGCGCTTTGGTCACGGGCCCGTCCGGTGCTATATTGTTGGAGATGAAAGTACAACACATATATCCAAACAGAACACAAACCCCGTCCCGCTCAGCCAAAAGCATATCTAAAGCTATTCTATTCTGCCATGTCATTAAGCTAGTTGCCGCTGTCTGCTCAGCTAATCCCCTTTATTGCATCACGAGTGTGGTTTATAAATATTTTGCTGGTTATATTAAATATAATTTATCCAATCTACATTTTTATTAATTGTTGACCACCAGAAAATACTTGATTCAAACTCAGCTGCGATCTGATTGTGGATCCCATCAATATATATCCTTTCATCAAAGGATCCCGGGAGGAGGTCCTACTTTCTATGTGACAACTCACCAGTCTCTGACACGTTTGATTGTTTGCTTATGTAGGTGAGTTCACAATCAGTTATCACCACACATCCATCAGATGTCAGCACGGGTCTGGTTTTTGGCTCCTATAATCCTCTGGCTGCAACAAAGAGGAGAGATTAATCATGCTCTCTTTTAGTTGTGATATTCTCTGTGTGGGAGCAGGAGCTAAGATGCCCTACCCTGTATCCTATCCTTACTAGTCCTAGAAAAACAATAATAAGAATCCCCTGTGACTTCAAACTGAGGCAACCCAGGTCGGGATGACTTTGTTATCGGGGGAAACAGATAGTGCAAGTTACCATAAGACTCTTTCACCACATTCCCAGGTGGCTTGCATGGAGGAAAAACCTGACAGAGAGTTAAAGCCTGTCAAGGGGAACGGAGTAGTTGTTATCCCTGGTTTGGCTGTCCTACAGGCAAAACAGTCCTCTTTAGACATAGTTTTTTTTCCGTATACTGAATCCATTCCAACCACAGGTTAAGATTTCTATACCCCGTTTCCACCTGTACTACTTCCTCCAGGTCCATAGTTTTGCACTATCTTTATCACAGCCCCGGTCTCACTACCTCCCTCAGAGAGTTTACTCTAGAATTTCCCCTTTCCCTACGTCTAGCTGTCTCCTATGCCTTTTCAACTTGTGTTAGGTTAACTACCACTTCTGGCTGAAACAGGAGGGTCCGTGTGTGTTAGGAATATGGCCCCCCACAATCAGACAGCTACCTACCGTCGGGAGACCTGTGAATCCCCACCCTTGCCCTGAGAACATGTCAGATGCCAGAGGCCAACCCATTGCTTTACCTTCTATCGAACTCACACAGGGATGATCAGACAGGGTAAGGAATCTTCGTTAAGGAGGCAACCCCGAACCATAGTGGTGATCGGATCTTTCTCCTAACTCTGTGTTTGTTCGTCAGGTGTAGCTGGTTTTGTACAGTGTGTGACATGCACCCAGATGGATCTCTCAGCTATTCTGCTGGCAAAGGCAGTACTTGGTAGGGCCCTTCCCGCCAGGCCTGATTCAGTCTCCTGGTTAGATAGAGTGGGTCACCTTCTCCTTTAGTTCACCTGTGGGGCACAAAACCTCTGACATACAGGTGTGGTTAATAAACTATCATACATGTTTTTTATTTTTTTAAGTATTTTGTCCTCTCCTTCGTATATATTTAATATTTAATCCAACCATCCCCCTCTTTGACACATGATTTGGCCATGTGTCAATATTACCACCTACCTAAACAATCACTTTAGTTAATATTGGTATTTCATTATCCAATTGCCATTCCTCCACTCTCTCTTCTGTTATTTATGGTTCAAATCAAATATATTATTACCAAATTATAATATTCTTCACAATTTTCACAGTACTATAAATTACCCTCAACTTAGTAAAATAAACTATCTTAAAGTCTTCCTCTCATGCCTTTAGAATGTACTAGTGTGGATGATTAATTAACACCAGAATGTTAAAACAGAGTTCAGAGGCCATTGAAATCATTTAACGAACTGTTTAATCCCATAGTATACTAAACAATTACCATTATTCTAAATATTTCATAAATGTTAGTTATCCCAAGTGTTCATTAAGTCCTCATGACATTCATTCTCATAAGAAATCATATATACCCCAAACTCAGCCAAAACCTAAAAATCCATAAAATTCACTGTGTGCACCTTTAAGACCTATAACCCTTGACCTGCTGAAAACCCCTCCAAAATTGAAACAACAAGGCTTTATAAACATCATACTAGGTGTGTTGTTTTCTATTTGAAAACCCCCAATTAAAAAAACAACAACCAAACAGCCAGGTCATGAGGACTCCTGATTTCTCTCTTCCCCTTCTGCCTACAGTTTCTTAACTGGTGCCCTTTCCTTGCAGTAACTACACGGTTCCTCACATTCTCTAGCAAAATGTCCCGTTTTGTCACAATTGTAACACTTCCACTCACTCCTGTCTCCACTATTACTATTTCCTTCTTGTCTGTCTTTGCTACCGTAACCTCTCTCTCTCTCCTAGGTATTGACTAATAGTCTCACTGTCTCTAATTCAACACAAACCCCATCATCCAATTAATTTTCATACCCATTACTGTCAATGCCAAATTAGGTTTCTCTGTTCCTGTTGAAGTGCTAAGTCAATAGTAGCCAATTCAAACACCTCACAATTTGGATCAAAGGGTTCCTTAGTCTTCCCCCCACTAGAGTCTACTATTTCTCCCTCAAGGACTAGTCACGCCTTATCTTCCTCTTTCTCACACTCAAAGCTGGGGGATGGACTTCTCTCTCCTCTCTCCTGTCTGATGGATTGCATGTCTCTCTGAGGCTATTACACAATTCAGTTATTTTCCCAACATACTCTCCGTAATCGGCCCATGGCAAAAGTGTCCTATGGGCATCCCCTGAAACCCACTGCCCTCTAACGGCAGCCCAAACCTTACTATTCCTGTCATGGGGTGGGTCATTCTTTCTACCGCTCTGGCCACGTCCTCTGTGTTCATGGCCTGTCTGCTAAATGGCATATTATTATTATTACTGTATACATCTAAGGTTGCTGGGGCCCCTATCATTCCCCGCCAATAGATTAGGTAAGGCTATCAGTGGGTACTGGCCCCCTCCTACTCTCTCTCTCTCTCACTGCTTATTTCTCCTTTACACACCTTATGTATCTGTTTAAGCATGGATTCGAAGTTTATCTGCGTCCAGACGTCCCTCAAAACCATACCTCTCCCTCCACCTCGTTATATAATGGAGATTTCTTCTATCTCTGGATTCCATTTTAATTACATCAAGCATTTCTCGTCCCCAGTAAATTCTGGGACCTCTTGTGAGGATTTCCCCCATGGTTGGTAACTGTTAAAAAAATCCCTTAGCCACCTCTTCTATATTACAAGTAAATTTAAAGTAATTCAAAATAGCTTCACACAACAACCCCTCACTAAGGAGTGCCTAGCAGAGTCCAATTCCTATCAGAAAACATACATACAAACATTCAGACCTCCCAATCTCTCCCAGGGGGAAAAAGTTATTCTTCACCCTGGAGTGAGAATTGTTGTTCCCATTAGGGTTTCTTCATTGTGTTGTCAGGATTGGTTCGCTGCTCAAATCAGCTCTTACTTCAGACAATGGTCTGGAAGGAGTGGGGGCTGGAGTACAGTGTGTTAGATGGTGCCAGGGTGCGCCTGATTTACCTCTGACCTGGACTGAGTGTGAAGTAACCTCCTTCACTTCGTATGGTCCAGTCCACCTGGGTTCCAGCCACTTTCTCTTGTGGACTTTAACCCCTTACCCAGTCTCCCACGTTTACCTTCAGCGGCAGCGTACTTCCCGACAGCTCCCCCTTTTGGGCCTTCTGCGCCTGAGAAGAGAGTGCTGCAGAAAATTCTGTCAATTTCTACACATAATCAGTCATTTCTATCTGTTGTACATCAAGGGCGGGCATATGACCTCCCCCCTTGGTGGACCTGGCATTACTCTCCTGGTCATTCGTTGTTCTAAGTATTCATTGAATTTGGGTATGGTTATGTTTGGTCCTGCCATCTTGCTTTCTCTATCTTGGATGTATTATCGGTATCAAATACAGACTTATCTCATGTATGACACCCTCGCATATAAAAGAGGCTAATTTATATAATTTGTAATTCAATATTAACATAAGAATCAGAATTCCAGTCACATATACCAATGCAGTAATCTCTACACACAGCACACACCACGCGCTTTAGTTATCTCACGCTTGTTCTAGAATCATGCACAACTTCAATATCAGTCTCCCCAGTCCCCCGGTTCCTGAAACTTTAGGTCAAATTCACTCAATTCCACAGATTGGTGTTCGGTCTCATAAGTCTCACTATAACTTCCTTATATCCATTACACGTTTAAGATATAACACAGACACGTTAAAATATAAACACAGCAAATTCCACATAGATCTATACTATGATTCCCACTATGCCTTCACATAGATTTAACTTCCACATAGATCTATACTATGATTCCACTATGCCTTCACATAGATTTAACTTCCACATAGATCTATACTATGATTCCACTATGCCTTCACATAGATTTAATTTCCACATAGATCTATACTATGATTCCACTATGCCTTCACATAGATTTAACTTCCACACAGATCTATACTATGATTCCACTATGCCTTCACATAGATTTAACTTCCACATAGATCTATACTATGATTTCCACTATGCCTTCACATAGATTAATTAATATAAATCACAGTACGAGATATCTCATGTATGCCTTAATTCATTTAGGACGGAAATTATTTAACAAGTATTCATACTCACGCTCAGTACTTCTGATCAAAATTTGGTATTGGTCTATAATACAATATGCAAGATTTCGTTTTAACAGGCTCTGCATACCTTTTAGAAGAGCGCTCTGATCAGGTTCCTGAGCCAAGACGAATAGGTTGATTTCTCCAGGATTTTCAGGTCACTCTTCCGTCTGTTTTTAGATCGATGATTTGCCTTTTCCTCTGCACTTTCCAACTTTTAGATCGAATTAAAACCATCCTCTGCTACCATTTTTGTTGGTGAAACCATACAGGAGAGGAAGTACAGAACCAACGACGCTAGACGGAGAGGAATATGTTTAAGCAAAAAAGGCAGTTTATTAAACACAGAGATAGCTGGTATCTGCTCAGGTACATGCATGGACCCATTTCAGTTGCCTCTTATGGAGACAGTTGAAAAGGGATCAAAACAGAGTTTTCAGCATTACTTTATACAATGCAACACAAAGGAAGGGGTCCTTCTTCTAGTCCCTTGATTGGTTCCCAAGCGTAGGAGGCGGGTCTGCTCTGTCCAGAGTAGAAGCCCCATTTTGTGCACGGCAGAGTCCTCTGCCACTAGGCACCGAATAGTAGAAAGATGTGCAGTTTGTGTGTGTGCGTTAGAAAATGTGAGGGGCATGAGGATGAGTGTGCGAGGGACAATGAAGATGTGTGTGTGAATGTGTGTATGTTCTCAAAGGAAAGTCTCGTGGGGGAGAACCTAGATTGCTTGGCCTGTAGCGTTGGAGTTGTCCTTGAGAAGATATTGGCTCTGTCCATTGTTCTTGCAAGGAACAGCATTGACTGGAAAAACAAGCTCCTAACATTAAAATGGGTCATTGCACAAGATTTTAGTCAGACCAAGCTATAACATTTAATATTTTACGACATGCCGAAATTGCGGTTGAAACGCCTTTATGTG
>NW_025537835.1:0-26757 GCF_020615455.1 Coregonus clupeaformis | reverse complement strand
GATACGGCTAAAGGCTTTAAGAACTGGTCTTCTAGTGCGTTGGGTACAGAGAATATGTCATGAGACCTCTCACTCCACCGGGTTACCACCTTAATTTGTTTCCACTATCTTCCACTCTGCTCACCTCCCTCTCTCTACTCAGCCTAACTAGCTCCACCTGTCCCTGCTCTGCTCGCTCTCATTACTCTGCCAGCTGCTTGCATTTACCCACTAACCTCTCCCAGTATTTAAGGCCCTGTCTTCAGCTCTCCAGGTGTCGATCGTCTGCAAAGCTCACACCGGAACCTGTTTGCTCGCGCCTTCTGGCTCACCCTGGTTTTGTGACCCGGACCTGCCTGTTTTTGGATACTCTTCTTGCCTCAGGAGATCAGACCTGCTTCTGCCATTACGACTCCTGACTACTCTTCAATCCCGGTAACTCTGACCAGCCTTCTGCCTTGCTACTACGTATTTTGGATTTCCCTTGAACTGTACTGCTGCCTGGTTTCATTCCGCCCTGTTGTGTCTGTGTCTCCCCAGGACTTCTGGACCACCCACCACCGGCTTCATAGGGACTTGCTTCGCTTTCCCACCTGGGGGCACAGACCCAGCGCATTGGACGGGATCCCTGTTACCCCTGGAGCCTTCATTCCTCCCTACTTCCCTTTTCCCTTAAGTTTAATAAACTTTCTGGTGTGACCAATTGTGGTCTTCTGGTCGTCTGTCTGAATCGTGACAGTACGATCTGACCATTATGGACTCAGCGCACACTTTCCCGACATGAAAAACCGGTGAGCATGAGCAGCAGTTCCAGCAGCAGCAACAACACTCGCCATGATCATTCAACTCCTCACCAACCTTACCCCGCCAGTCTGCCCACCAGCCCAGCCCGAGTTACCTGCCCCTGGTCATTGCAGCCGCTACTCCGAACCCAAGATTGGAAACTGAGCGGTTCAACGGCGATTCAACCCAGGTCCGGCCATTCCTGACTAGCTGCCGACTTCAGTTCTCCCCTTGCAGCCAAGGCCTTCGCCACGGAGGGGGCTAAAGTTGGGTATGCCATCACTCACCTGACGGGCCGAGCTCGACTCTGGGGAACAGCAGAGTTCGAACGTCAAACCCCGCATGTGCAACCTTCGACCTGTTTGCTGAGGAGATGCTGAAGGTGTTTGACCTGGATTCCCCCACCGCAGAGGCGTCTCGTGAACTGTTCAGTATTCGACAAGGCAGACGTACGGTCGCAGACCATTCCATCGACTTCCGAACCCTGGCTAGACGAAGTTCTTGGAACACACCATCGTTGAGTGGACGCGTTCTTCCATAGTTTGGCTGACTATATCAAGGACGAGTTGGTCTCCCAGAACTGCCTTCCACTCTTGATGAAGCCATCGCACTGACTGTCAGGATCGACAGGAAGGATACAGACCCTTCGTCGGCCGTGAGAGGGGGCGCCAAGGTCCACCTACTACCGGCATTCGGAGATCCGACTGGGCTCCTGTCATCTCTGCCACTCACCCAGGTCAGCTTGATCAGTCTGAGCCTTTGGGAGATTGGGCGAAGCCTCCCTCACTCCTGCAGAGCGCCAGCGCCGCTTCCACCTCAAACCTCTGCCTCTATTGTGGAGGTGATGGACATCGTGTGGTAACCTGCCCTTTAAAGGGCCGAAGCTCACCGGGCGTAGGGGAATCCCGGTTGAGTTCAATGACCATCCAGTCCTCCGACCGCAAACCCCTGCTGCAAGTTCACCTCCGCCCTCTCTGACTCAACTCACACCCTGGCTGCTCCTGTGAGTGGATTCTGGCGCCAAGCCAACATAATGGACATCAAGCTGGCACGCCAACTGGGACGTGGAGAACCTCCGTTTGACACCTCCTATTCCTGCCCGCACTGGGACGGACACTACTCGGATCGGTCACTCATGTCACGGCCCCGGTCTCGATGGGTCTGTCCGGAAACCATCAAGAAACTATCCAGTTTCACCTGCTCCCTCTCCAGGCCAACCCCTCATCCTGGGTTACCCATGGCTCCCCTTGGCTACAACCCTCAGCTCGACTGGGTGACCGGGGTGATCAGGGGTGGGGAGAGGACTCCCACCGAACCTGCCTGCTTCTGCTTCCTCACTACCCCCTCGGCCAGTACCTCCACTAACTCCCTGCCCGACCTCTCCAATGTCCCAGAATGCTACCATGGTCTCAGAGAGGTGTTTAACAAAAGCAGAGCCACATCTCTGCCCCCACTCACCGACCGTACGACTGTGCCATCGACCTCCTCCCTGGAACAGCTCCTCCAAGGTCGTCTTGTTCGTTGTCTGCTCCTGGAAAGAAAGTCCATGGAGGACTACATCAATGGCTCTCTGTCCGCCGGATTAACTCCGTTTCATCTTCATCTCCTGCTGGTGCTGGCTTCTTCTTTGTGGGGGAAGAAGGTACGGGATCTCTTCGCCCTGCATCGACTACAGGACTCAACGACATCACAGTGAAAACCGTTACCCTCTGCCTCTGCTCACCTCTCGCTTTTGAGTTGCTCCAGGGAGCCACTGTTTTTACCAAGTTGGATCTCAGGAAACGCTTACCACCTAGTGCGCGGATCCGGGAGGGAGATGAATGGGAAAACCGCATTCAATACACCAACAGGCCACTACGAGTATCTGGTTACTGCCTTTTGGCCTCACCAATGCTCCTGCTGTGTTCCAGGCTCTAGTGGATGATGTACTGCTCGGGACATGTTAAACAAGTTTGTCTTCGTTTACCTGGATGACATCTTAATTTACTCCAGAAACCTGTCTGAACACACCCGCCATGTCCAGCAAGTCCTTCATCGTCTTCTGGAGAATTCCCTCTACGCCAAGGCAGAGAAATGTGAGTTTCAGCGTCAAGACAGTGGCCTTCCTGGGGTACATAGTGGCAGAAGGAAGTATCCAAAATGGATCCTGCCAAAGTATCAGCAGTCACTTCATGGCCAGTTCCGAGAACAGAAAGAAGCTGCAACAGTTTCTGGGGTTTGCTAACTTTCTATAGGAAGTTTACTCCGGAACTACAGTACCGTTGCTGCCCCTCTCACTGCTCCAACCAGCACCAAGCAACCCTTCACCTGGACCCCAGCAGCCGACAAAGCCTTCAGTACCCTCAAGGTGAGGTTCACCTCCGCTCCCATCCTCCAGATGCCTGATGTGGACCGGCAATTCATTCTGCGGAGTGGAGCCTCGGATGTGGGAGTTGGTGCTGTGATTTCTCAGTGGGCTGCGGAGGATAGGAAGCTCCATCCCTGTGCCTTTTTCTCACGTCGGTTGTCCCCCTCTGAGTGCAGATTACGACATAGGGAACCGTGAGCTGCTGGCTGTGAAGCTTGCCTTGGAGGAGTGGCGTCACTGGCTGGAGGGGTCCACCATTCCATTTCTCGTTTGGACCGATCATAAGAACTTGGAGTACATCCCGCACGACCAAACGGTTGAACTCCAGGCAGTCCCGCTGGGCCCTGTTCTTCACCAGGTTTAATTTCACTCTGTCATACCGGCCTGGATCACGCAACACCAAGCCAGACGCCCTCTCCGGTCAATTCCAGAAGGATGACACCCCCTCCAAGGACCCTGTGTCGATTCTGCCAAGTCCCTGCATCGTTGCCAAGCTCTGACCTGGGCTGTTGAGGAACAGGTGCTGGAGGCTCTCCGTAACCAGCCAGGTCCCAGCACTTGCCCAGCTGGGACCGGCCTTTTTGTCCCCGAAGACCTGAGGTCCCAGGTCATTCAGTGGGGACATGACTCCCGCCCAGCTTGTCACCCTGGCTCCACCCGCACTTACAACCTGCTCGCCCAGAGGTTCTGGTGGCCCCCTCTCTGAGGAGGGATGTACGGGGACTCGTCCAAGCCTCCCCATCTGCAACCAACACAAGTCGGTCCTGCCAGCCCCCAGCCGGATTGCTGCAGCCCCCTGCCTGTGCCCAGACGTCCCTGGTCTCACATCGCCCCTTGACTTTGTCACGGGGCTCCCCCTTCAAGTGGCATGACCGTCATTCTCACCATCGTTGACCGTTTCAGCAAGATGGCACACTTCATTCCCTCCCCAAGCTCCCCAACCGCTTCAAGGAGACTGCCAGGTGGTCCTGGAACACGTCTTCCGGATCCACGGACTGCCAAGGGATGTTGTTCCTGACCGTGGTCCACAATTCTCCTCCGCTTTTTGGAAGGAGTTCTGTCGCCTGCTGGGAGCCACAGTCAGTCTGACTTCCGGATTCCATCCCCAATCCAATGGGCAGTCAGAGCGGGCTAATCAGGAGCTCGAGAAGGCACTGCGATGCATGACTTCACGCAACCCCCACTCCTGGTCGCAGCAATTGACATGGGTGGAGTACGCACACAATTCTCTGACCTGCTCTGCCATCGGTATGTCCCCTTTCCAATGTGTTTATGGATACCAGCCTCCTCTATTTGCCAGCCAGGAGGAGGAGGTTACTTGCCCATCTGCACTTGCTTTTTGCCCGTCGATGTCGCCGCACCTGCGTCACAAGCCCGAGCCACACTCCTCAGGTCCGCGTTTGCCAGCTACACACTACCGGGGCCAACCGTCGGAGAATTCCTGCTCCCACCTACCATGTTGGTCAAAGGGTGTGGTTGTCATCGAAGAACCTGCCACTCAGGGTGGAGTCGCAGAAGCTGGCACCTCGGTTCATTGGCCCATTCCCTATCATAAGAGTGATTAGCCCAACTGCTGTCCGGCTCCAACTGCCCTAGTTCCCCTGAGGGTGCACCCCACTTTCCATGTGTCTAAGATTAAGCCCATCCATGAGAGTCCGCTGGTTCCCGCTGCGCCTGGTCCTCCTCCTCCACGGCTCGTCGATGGTGGTCTGGTTACACCGTCCGCCGCCTGCTTCGGTCCAGACGGAGGGGTAGGGGTCTCCAGTACCTCATTGACTGGGAGGGCTATGGACCTGAGGAAAGGACCTGGGTGCCAGCTAGTCGGATTGTGGATAGGACTCTCATCACCGCTTTCCACCAACGGCATCCTGATCAACCTGCAATCCGTAGGGGCCGCCCAGAGGGGTCCCCTAACCGTCCGGCCCGCGGCTTCCTGTCCTGTGCCTGATCCTGTCTCGGGACTGTCCCATCTCCCCGACCACGGCCCTCCGGCTTCCTCCGAGGATGAGGACGTTCACTCGGACCGTTCGGGAGGGAGTTCTAGCCCTCCCTCCGGCTTCCCCCTCCTCCCGCCCGGCGTGGTGTCGTGCTCTTGGGACTTCTGGGGCCGTCCCTTGGGGGTTCTGTCATGAGCCCTCTCACTCCACCGGGTTACCACCTTAATTTGTTTCACTATCTTCCACTCTGCTCACCTCCCCTCTCTCTACTCAGCCTAACTAGCTCCACCTGTCCCTGCTCTGCTCGGCTCTAATTACTCTGCCAGCTGCGCTGCATTACCCACTAACCTCTCCCAGTATTTAAGGCCCTGTCTTTCAGCTCTCCGGTGTGCAGATCGTCTGCAAAGCTCACACCCGGAACCTGTTTGCGTCGCGCTTCTGGCTCACCCTGGTTTTGTGACCCGACCTGCCTGTTTTTTTGGATACTCTTCTGCCTCAGGAGATCCAGACCTGCTTCTGCCATTACGACTCCTGACTACTCTTCAATCCCGGTAACTCTGACCAGCCTTCTGCCTTGCTACTACGTATTTTGGATTTCCCTTGAACTGTACTGCTGCCTGGTTTCATTCCGCCCTGTTGTGTCTGTGTCTCCCCCAGGACTTCTGGACCACCCACCACCGGCTTCATAGGACGCATCGCTGCCACTGGGGGGCACAGACCCAGCGCATTGGACGGGATCCCTGTTACCCCTGGAGCCTTCATTCACTCCCCTACTTCCCTTTTCCCTTAAGTTTAATAAACTTTCTGGTGTGACGCAATTGTGGTCCTCTGGTCGTCTGTCTGAATCGTGACAGAATAAAGGGGCCAGATTTCCGGGCGTTGTAGAATAGATTCAGGGCAAGGATATGGAAGGATATGTACAGACAAGGATATGGAAGGATATGAGTACAGTGGAGTTAAACCTAAGCGTTGGGTAACAATGAAAGAGATAGCATCACTGGAGGCACCGATTGAGCCGGTCTCGGCATGTATGGGGGGTGGAACAAAGGAGCTATTTGAGGCAGTTTGAGAGGGACGGGGTTCTACAGTGAAATTGTATAATAAGAACTAACTGGAACAGCAATAGGCAAGGAATATTGACATGGGTTGAGAGGGCATAAAGCAATCACAGGTGTTATTAGAGAGAGCTAAGACAACAACTGGTAATTGCGATGAAAGTTTGGGCTGAGGCTAAACAGACAAACAGGACAGGGTACTGTGTAAAGGAACAGTCCAGCAGGCATCAGCTGTGCAGCTGAGTGATCATAAGGTCCAGTGAACAGCAATATGTGAGTCTGAGAGCAGTTCGAATTGGTGCTACAGCACAGCGAGCAGGAAGCATGGCTGTTGTTTGTGTGTGCTAGCGGGCTGGGGCTAGCAGATGGATCTTCGTGGTCGTCGCAACGGGAAGCCTGTTGAAACCACAGACGTCGGCAGACCAGTCGTGATGGATCGGCGGGGCTCCGTGTCGACTCTAGGAGGTCCCGTCCGGTTGACAGAGAGGTAGATAGCCGGGAGATATGCCTGACTCGAGGCTAGCTCAAGGCTGATTAGCCAACAACAACATCCATTTGGTTGCAGCTAGCTAGTTGCGATGATCCGGTGTTAAAGGTCCAGTGATTCAGTGATTCTGGCAGAACGCGCTGTGCAGACTGGCCGATAATAGTCCAGGCCACGGACAATGGTGAAAAAACGCTAACAGTGGCTAATAGCAAGTAGCTAGTTAGCTGGCTACTCCCGTCCGGTAGACAAAGAGGTAGATAGCCGGGATATGGGCCTGGCTAGAGGCTAGCTCAAGGCTAACTGGTGCTTGCTTCGGGGGCAGTGGTGATTAGCCTACAGCAACATCCATTCGGCTGCGGCCTAGCTAGTTGCGATCCGGTTTAAGGTCCAGTGATTCAGTTATTCCGCGGGAAATCCGATGTTCTGGTGAAAACCGCTAACGGTGGCTAATAGCAAGTAGCTAGTTAGCTAGTTAGCTGGCTAGCTAGTTTCAACTGGAGATTCTAGATAAAGGTGAGTAAATAATAGAATCCGTTCCACATTGAGTGAGGCGGAGTTGCAGGAAAGTATATTTAGTAGAAGGATGAAAAGTGTGATATGGAAATATATATGTAAAATACAGAAAACAGGCTATTTACACAGACACACAACAGAGCACACGACCGCACTGCTACGCATTTTACATTTTAGTCATTGTAGACGCTCTTATCCAGAGCGACTTTACAGTGGGGAATCGAATCCACAACCCTGGCGTTGCAAGCGCCATGCTCTACCAACTTAGCTACAGGAGGCCCCTATGCCATCTTGGTATGATCATCTTAACTGACACAGAAATATACCTCAACAAATGAGGTTCAATGTCAAAGATCCAGTGTTTTGAATCCTTTCTACACTAAAGAACTGCTTTAATCTCTTTCCTTTGCATGCTTATTTTCGACAGTCCCCAGGTCTCACATGCAGGTCCCACAGCTTTTAAAAAGCACTTGCAAACTTACCTGCTCCACCTCCCCTGGGTGCAGTTAGACTGTTAGTGGCCCCATTTAAAACCCATCTAATTAATTATTCAAAAGTTATTATTTTCTACATTGAATCTATTTCCTGCATCAGCGATGCTGATAATGGATCCCTGAGGATTTTGGAGTGCCATGCATCCCTTGTTTATTACACACCTCTCCTTCATAACAGCACCACAGACAAAAATGATACACACTAAAAATCAATGTTTCACTGGCTAGCAGTGTTAAGCAAAGTACACCACTAAGTGGAAAGTTCTGTACTTAGCAGAGTGGTGGCTCTCTAGTGTAGAAGGTATCATTCCATTTGAGGGATTTGATGTAGACTCTGGGGTGACTACAGTTCCAGATTCAGAAGCAGGCCTGGATTATAGTTTGTTATATAGTAAATTTACATTGACATATAGCATCTCCCTGATGTCCAATTTACACATTTGGCAGAAATCAATCAACAATAGTGGAACTCATACCACAATAGAAAACTAAGTGTCACGGTCGTCAATGAGCGAAGGAGACCAAAACGCAGCGCGTTGAACGAACATGACTTTATTAGAGAAAAGTACACGAACGACAAAAACAATAAACCAAGACGACTAGTGAAGTCCACAGTTACAAATACTGTACAGGAACAAAAACCCACAAAACCAACAAGAAAACATACAGATTAAATATGGCTCCCAATCAGAGATAACGAGCCGACAGCTGACACTCGTTACCTCCGATTGGGAGTCATAGACCAAACCTAGAAATGAACCCAACAGAAAGGCAAACCTAGAAATACACACAACAGAACTACCAACATCGAAATACACCCAAATACCCAACAAAACAAAATACACCTGGCTCAAATATCAAAGTCCATGGAGTCAGAGTGTCACGTACCCTCCTAAAGGTGCGAACTCCGGGGCGCACCAGCATACAGTCTAGGGAGGGTCTGGGTGGGCGTCTGTCCATGGTGGCGGCTCTGGCCCAGGTCGTGGGTCCCCACCCCACCTTAGTCACTATCCGCTTCCGTAGCCCCCTCCATATGACCACCCCCAACTAAACCCCCACTGGATTAAGGGGGCGGCACCGGACTAAGGGGCAGCCACCGGACAAGGGGCAGCACCGGACTAAGGGACAGTACCTGACTAAGGGGCAGCACCGGCCTGAGGGCAGCACCGGACTGAATGGCGGATCCTGGCTGGCTGGCTCTGGCGGATCCTGGCTGGACGGCTCTGGCGGATCCTGGCTGGACCGGCTCTGGCGGATCCTGGCTGGCGGAAGGCTCCTGGCTGATCCTGTCTGGCAGAAGGCTCTGGCTGATCTGTCTGGCGGAAGGCTCTGGCTGATCCTGTCTGGCAGGAAGGCTCTGGCTGATCCTGTCTGGCAGAAGGCTCTGGCTGATCCTGTCGTGGCGGAAGGCTCTGGCTGATCCTGTCTGGCGGAAGGCTCTGGCTGATCCTGTCTGGCGGAAGGCTCCTGGCTGATCCTGTCTGGCGGAAGGCTCTGGCTGATCCTGTCTGGCGAAGGCTCTGGCTGATCCTGTCTGGCTGGAAGGCTCTGGCTGATCTGTCTCGGCAGAAGGCTCTGGCTGCTCCCCTGTCTGGCGGAGAGCTCTAGCGGCTCCGGGTCTGGCGGACGGCTCTGAAGGCTCATGGCAGACGGGCGGCTTTGCAGCTCAGTACAGACGGGCAGTTCCCTGCGGCGCTTGGCAGACGGACAGTTCAGACGGCGTTGGGCGACGGGCAGTTCAGGACGGCGTTGGGCAGACGGACAGTTCAGGCCCCGTTGGGCAGACGGCAGACTCTGGCCGTCTGAGGCGCATCGTAGGCCTGGTGCGTGGTGCCGGAACAGGAGGTACCGGGCTGAGGACACGCATCTCAGGGCTAGTGCGGGGAGAAGCAACAGGGCATGTTGGACCCTGGGGACGCACCGTAGGCCTGATGCCGGAACTGGAGGTACCGGGCTGAGGACACGCATCTCAGGGCTAGTGCGAGAGAAGCAACAGGGCATGCTGGACCCTGGGGACGCACCGAGGCCTGATGCGTGGTGCCGAACTGGAGGTACCGGGCTGAGGACACGCATCTCAGGGCTAGTGCGGAGAGCAACAACAGGACGCACAGGACTCTGGGGACACACAGGCGGCTTGGTGCGTGGTGTATGCACTGGTGGTAAAGGGCTGAGACACGCACCATAGAGCCAGTGCGTGGAGGAGACACAGGGCTCTGAAGACGCACTGGAAACCTGGTGCGTGGTGTAGGGTACTGGTGGTACTGGGCTGGAGCGCAGGAGGTGGTACCGGAAATACCGGACCGGCAGGCGTACTGGCTCCCTTGAGCACTGAGCCTGCCCAACCTTCCCTGGGTTGATGCTCCCCGTCGCCCGACCAGTACGGGGAGGTGTAATAACCGCACCGGCCTATGTGGGCGAAACCGGGAACACCATGCGCAAGGCTGGTGCCATGTACGCCGAGCCCGAGGAGACGCACTGCAGACCAGCTGCGTGGGACCGGCTTCATGACATCCGGCTCAACACTCAATCTAGCCCGGCCGATACGTGGAGCTGGACTGTACCGAACCGGGCTATGCCTGCGTACAGGAGACACCATGCGCCTCAACTGCGTAACACGGTGTCTGCCCGTACTCGCTCTCCACGGTCAGTCCAGGGAGTAGGCGCAGGTCTCCTACCTGACTTCGCCACACTCCCAGCCTCCCAAGAAATTCTTGGGTAGTACCCTACAGGCTTCCAGTCTTGCCTCCGTGCTGCCTCCTCATATCGCCGCCTCTCGGCTTTAGCTGCCTCCAGCTCTTCACGAGGACGGCGATATTCTCCGGTTGTGCCCAAGGCCCTTACCATCCAGAATCTCCTCCCATGTCCATGAATCCTTTATGGGTGGATATAAATCCTGAGTAGGTGGATCCTGTTGCCGCTTGACACGCCGCTTGGTCCTTTTATGGTGGGTTTTTTCTGTCACGTCCGTCAATGAGCGAAGGAGACCAAAACGCAGCGCGTTGAACGAACATGACTTTATTAGAGAAAAGTACACAACGACAAAAACAATAAACCAAGACGACTAGTGAAGTCCACAGTTACAAATACTGTACAGGAACAAAAACCCACAAAACCAACAAGAAAACATACAGATTAATAGAACTCCCAATCAGAGATAACGAGCCGACAGCTGACACTGTTACCTCCGATTGGGAGTCATAGACCAAACCCTAGAAATGAACCCAACAGAAAGGCAAACCTAGAAATACACACAACAGAACTACCAACATCGAAATACACCCAAATACCCAACAAAACAAAATACACCCTGGCTCAAATATCAAAGTCCATGGAGCCAGAGTGTCACACTAAGCTTTAAATGGTATGCTTATGATGGTGCAAAAAAACAATTTTCTCTCTACAAACATTAACAGCAATAATGTGTGTTAATCCAAGGAAAATCATTTGCAATGTCAATTTCCCTCACAAATAAAGGTTTTCATTAATCAAATGTCATATTATCACCAAGTGATTATTTTTAGGGTTTTCTAAACAATGCAAATAGGAATATACCCGAGAATAACAGATTTTGCATTCAACACAACACTCCTATCAAAATTACATTTTTACTCAACATGGCACTGGGAGAGCATTTAACTTAGAGAGCAAAACTCCATTTCTAAAATAACACTGGAATTATATGCACAGGGTGAAGAGAGGGGAGCAGAGAGAGAATAAAAGTGTTTGAGAAAGAAGAAGCGAAGATAGAGAAGTGGGTAAAAGAGAAAGATAAATCAGAAATTGCTTTATACAAAGGATTTATTAAAATACCTCTAGTCTATTCTCGTACAAATAGACATATTGCAACTAAAATAGGGTAGGGGTGTGGGAGTGAGGGCTCACCTGCAAGATTACACACATTATATTTCTCCCAGATGTAGTGTTCCCTATTTGCATCACAGAGTCAAAATGTATATCTAATACTGCACCTTTTCTAAAATGTTCTTAAAAAACATGGAAATTCAGATTTGCTCTGCACTAAGACTTGTGTTTAATATTCAAAACATTTACAAATGCACTTCTGCTAAGCATTAGACATAATATGAAGTGCTTATTCCATGAGTTGTAGCCAATGTACTTTCCTTATTTTATTTTTTTGGTATGTTTGTGTTACAACTAATAGCCAATATACATTCTTGTGTAACAGCGGAAAGATTTAATGCAAAGGTAAAATCTTAACCAGTGTCATATAAAGAAGTAGATCCACTTTAATTTAACTTTAAATTACTTTTCAATCTGTCTAATAATAGTGATATTGACTTTCAGTCATTCATCCAAAATCGGTATGAATAGGAAGCTTAGACCCTGGCAAAACATTCTGTTCAAACTAATTAAGAGCTTAACAACAATGTCTGAGCTTACCTCCAAATGAATAAACGCTCAAGGAAAGAGTAAAATCACAGTTTCACACCTGTGTCTCAAACATGGAACTAACCCATCTGTGTTGCTTGTGATCTGCCTTAGACTCAAGGGCCTCATAACACATCAAAATATGGGTCTCTAATTCAAGTGATTCCAAGCCAGCTAGAACTACTGTTTGTGAAATAGAGTAATTTCAACACTGAGATATCAGCAGGGAGCTTATTTTTTCTTGTGAGTAGGGTAAAGTCAACCAAACACAACAAAGCTTTGCTCAAACATTGTCCTAATCACTGAGGCCACACAACCACACACTAAAAAGAGGTACTGGCTACCCTAGAATGAATACCCACAATGCCCTCTACTGGGGGAAAAAACAATATCCCATATCACCTTGGCGCTACAGGAGCAGTATACACATGTAATGAATGGAGCTATGCAAACACCATCGTGGACCATTGATCAAATAAAAAGACCACAAGTAAGTCTGCATTATTAGTCAAATAATAAACTCTGCTGTGGCCTTCTAGACATTAAAACAGCAGATTGGTTTGATTTGGTTTTCTATACGCCAATGTAGAGAATCAACAAACAATGCAGGAAATGCATTTTTAGCCTGTAAAATGCACCGTCAATGGCCATTATGTCATCACCCAAGGCCATTCCATGCAATCATTAGAGTGGTTAGTTTGTCCGGTGTACTGAGTAAATACAAATGCTATAAGTACAGTGGCTTGCGAAAGTATTCACCCCCCTTGGCATTTTTCGTATTTTGTTGCCTTACAACCTGGAATTAAAATGGATTTTTTGGGGTTTGTATCATTTGATTTACACAACATGCCTACCACTTTGAAGATGCAAAATATTTTTTCTGTGAAACTAACAAGAAATAAGACAAAAAAAATGAAAACTTGAGCGTGCATAACTATTCACCCCCCCAAAAGTCAATACTTTGTAGAGCCACCTTTTGCAGCAATTACAGCTGCAAGTCTCTTGGGGTATGTCTCTATAAGGTTTCCCTCAAGAATTTCCCTGTATTTAGCGCCATCCATCATTCCTTCAATTCTAACCAGTTTCCCAGTCCCTGCCGATTAAAAACATTGGGGATGATGTACTCGGGGTGATGAGTGGTGTTGGGTTTGCGCCAGACATAGCGTTTTCCTTGATGGCCAAAAAGCTCAATTTTAGTCTCATCTGACCAGAGTACCTTCTTCCATATGTTTTGGGAGTCTCCCACATGCCATGACTTTAAGCAATGGCTTTTTTTCTGGCCACTCTTCTGTAAAGCCCAGCTCTGTGGAGTGTACGGCTTAAAGTGGTTCAATGGACAGATACTTCAATCTCCGCAGTGGCGCTCTGCAGCTCCTTCAGGGTTATCGTTGGTCTCTATGTTGCCTCTCTGAATAATGCCCTTCTTGCCTGGTCTGTGAGTTTTGGTGGGCGGCCCTCTCTTGGCAGGTTTGTTGTGGTGCCATATTCTTTCAATTTTTTTATAATGGATTTAATGATGCTCCGTGGGATGTTCAAAGTTTTGGATATTTTTTTATAACCCAACCCTGATCTGTACTTCTCCACAACTTTGTCCCTGATGTCAACGGCATCAGTGAAATGTGGTGGGCGAAGTCAAACGCAGGACACAGAGCTGATCAGAAAACGTACTTTACTAGAAAGTAATCTGAGAATACACAATCTCCACACAGGGAGGAAATAACCCGCACACTAACGACTGCCGATAACAATAACAATCACACACAACACACAGTGTAAGACAGAGGGTTAAATAGGGAAGACAATTCTACATAATGGGAAACAGGTGTACAGAATCAAGACAGAACAAGTCGAACATAGAAACATAGATCGGTAGCAGCTAGTACTCCGGTGACGACGAACACCGAAGCCTGCCCGAGCAAGGAGGAGGGGCAGCCTCGGCTGAATCCGTGACACCTGACCTGTTTGGAGAGCTCCTTGGTCTTCATGGTGCCACTTGCTTGGTGGTGCCGCTTGCTTGGTGGTGTTGCAGACTGTTTCAGAACAGGTGTATATATACTGAGATCATGTGACAGATCATGTGACACTTAAATTGCACACAGGTGGACTTTATTTAACTAATTATGTGACTTCTGAAGGTAATTGGTTGCACCAGATCTTATTTAGGGGCTTCATAGCAAAGGGGGTGAATACATATGCACGCACCACTTTTCCGTTATTTATTTTGTATAATTTTCTGAGTTATTTTTTAAATTTCACTTCACCAATTTGGACTATTTTGTGTATGTCCATTACATGAAATCCAAATAAAAATCTATTTAAAGTACAGGTTGTAATGCAATAAAATAGGAAAAACGCCAAGGGGGATGAATACTTTTGAAAAGGCTCTTAAAACAATTAGCCTCACCAGTAGGCCTATGAACAGTCAGGGTATAGGAAAAATGTAATGGGCACTTTGCTAAACATGTTATCCAGACTCCAGGATGTACAGTAAAACCTCAAACATGTTGCTTATTGATAAAAACGTTCACAACTGTTGGATTTTGAACATACCCATTGTGCTCAGTCAGAGCAGGGTAGCTGAGATTTGTTAGTGAACATAACTATAGTTTGACAACGCATCAATATAACACTTATTATCATGTAGGGGCTGTTTGACAGCTGCTGCCAGCAAAGCAGAAAAAGACATCCCCCAGGATGACAAGTTCCTGATATGCTTTAATCTTAAATGTACCGAATGTGCAAAATTATGATCTTATGGAAATAATGAAAATAATCATACTGCCATCTCCTATAAATAAGTGACAGCATGACTTTCTCCCATCAAATTAATGATGTTCCTTCTTCAGAATAATGGTGTGAATGCATTGCAGCAGCATACATTAACATCATCTGCTTATGAGAACATCCACCCTCTGCTTTCTGGCAGTGCTCTGGATATGGAAGGGAGGGACTAAAACCTCACAATAAAATCTACCTTAGACTAGAACTACTCTTAGGCCTACAGAGGTTTTCATAGCCAACCTTCAGTACCAGTCAAAAGTTTGGACACACCTACTCATTCCAGGGTTTTCCTGAATTTTTTACTATTTTCTAAATTGTAGAATAATAGTGAAGACATCATACATATACAGAAGATAGCCCTATTTGGTAAACGACCAAGTCCATATTATGGCAAGAACAGCTCAAATAAGCAAAGAGAAACGACAGTCCATCATTACTTTAAGACATGAAGGTCAGTCGATACAGAACATTTCAGTTGCAAAAACCATCAAGCGCTATGATGAAACTGACTCTCATGAGGACCGCCACAGGAATGGAAGCTGCAGAGGATAAGTTCATTAGAGTTACCAGTCTCAGAAATTGCAGCCCAAATAAATGCTTCACAGAGTTCAAGTAACAGACACATCTCAACATCAACTGTTCAGAGGAGACTGTGTGAATCAGGCCTTCATGGTCAAATTGCTGCAAAGAAACCACAACTAAAGGACACCAATTGTTATGTGGGCAGCTTGTCTCTCCCTTTTCTGTTTCCCTTCCTCCTTGTTTTGTCCCTCTTTTTCTGTTGTATCTGTATGTGTGTTTTGTCCCTTCCCATGTGGGTGTGTCTGGAGTGGATCAGGGGCGTGCTCAGGATCTGCCTCTCTGTGCAGCTGCGGGTTGTTTCCAGTGATTCCTGCCTACGCAGCTGCATCCTATTCTCTCATCAACCTGCACTACTTATTCCTGGGCATGGCTCTCCACCGGCGCCAGATCGTTGTTCTTACCAGAGCGGTAACTTGGCTCACCAGTAAAGTTATTTAGTCTTTTGTCTCTCAGCCTGGCTCTCCACTCTCTCTTAACCTGTCGTTTGTTTTGTCTTTAGTTTCGGACATATCTCCCAACCTGCCTGCCTTCCTGCCTGTCGGTCTGCCTGCCTGCCTGCCTGCCTGCCTGCCTGCCTGCCTGCCTGCCTGCCTCAGCCTCTCCTTCCTCCCGGAGCCGACTAGCCCACTCTGTTCCTTTACTTCAGTTGTTTTTGGACTAAGACAATTTTTACTTTGATTAAATATTTTTGTTTCTTCCACTCCCCCTTTGTCGTGTTGTTTCTCTGAGTGCTGGGTTGAATCCATAGCCTAACAGAACGATCTGGCCATGGACCCAACAGAGAAACAGCACGGGGCAAACAAAGACAGCTTCCAACAAGCTATCCAGGCTCAAGGAACGTTGCTAGGACAGCATGACCAGTTGATTCGGACTCTTGTGGAAGATAATCATCAACTGCTGAACCAGGTGACTCAGTTAACTACACACGTCTCTAAATTGTCTGTTATCAGTTCTCCATCTCTCTGACCCCCAGTTTGATGCACCCCAAGTTGTTTCCTCGGACACTAGGCAGGCTTCGTTCCGTCGGGAACCCCCTGTCACGTCGCCTCGAACCGTTCAATGGAGAATTGGACAAGTGCCGGGGATTTTTGCTTCAGTGTGACTTGATTTTTCGGCAGAGACCACTGTCGTTTTCTACTGATTCATCTAAGGTACATTATGTTCTGGGGCTGTTAAGAGGGAAAGCTCTGGTTTGGGCTGAGGCTGTGTGCTCAGATCAAACTTTGACTGGATTGACTTTTGCTGATTTCTCTGCTAAATTGAAGACTGTTTTTGACCATCCTGACCATGTGGGTAATTCCTCCAAGATACTTTTTAATTTGAGGCAGGGTTCTAACAGTGTGGCAGAGTACTCTATTGAGTTCTGGACGTTGGCAGCGGACTCCAAGTGGAACAATGTGGCACTTCAAGGAGCATTTCTAAACGGTTTGAATGAAGCCATTAAGGATGAACTGGCTGCTCGTGATGAGCCACATGATTTACATTCTCTCGTTTCCCTGTCCATCAAGCTAGACAATCGGTTGCGGGAGAGGCGTCGGAGAGAGGCGATCGGCCACATCTAGGAGGACGAGTTCCCCAGCCTTCAACCACTCGAGTCTCGCCTCCGGAGTCGGCAGCTTCTTGTTCCTGATTCCATCCCGAGCACAGAGGAGGAACCTATGCAAGTGGGTCGAGCTCGACTACCTCCAGCAGAGCGGCAACGGCGCCTCCAGGCGGGTGAGTGCCTGTACTGTGGAGACGCCACACACATTCTGGCTACATGCCCTAAGCGGCCAAAAGACAAGGCTCGCTCGTAACGGTGGGTCTACTTGCGAGCCCAGAGTTAGATCCTGAACCCATCATTCCCGATTACAAGTACCTGTAACCTTACGTTTCCAGAGTCATTCCCTGCCACTCTCAGCTCTCATAGACTCAGGTGCAGAAGATAACTTTATTAGCCACCAGTTCGTTACACAAGCTCGTATCCCCATGGAGCCACTACCTACCCCCATTCGGGTCACAGCCCTTGATGGGCGCCTCCCTCGCGGAGATAACTCATCAAACCACCCCCGTTTCCCCTAGTGATTTCTGGCAATCATTGTGAAAGCATTCAGCTAAGAGTTATGTCTGGCTCAGCTACCTCCCTAATCCTTGGCTTCCCCTGGTTGGCTCTTCACAACCCACAAATTGATTGGACACGTCACACCATTCTCAGTTGGAGCACTAACTGCCATTCCGAGTGCCTGAGGTCAGCGGTTCCCCCCACTAAGTGTAACCCAACTCCTCCCTCAGCTCCTCTTGATCTGTCATCTGTCCCCAAAGAATACCATGACTTAGCGGAGGTTTTCAGTAAGGACAAGGCTCTGTCTCTACCACCACATAGGCCTTATGATTGCCCTATTGAACTGCTTCCTGGTGCTCCCTTGCCCTCTAGTCGGTTATACAATCTGTCCCGACCGGAAAGAGAAGGCAATGGAGCAGTACATTGGTGATTCTCTGGTCTCGGGCATAATCCGTCCTCGTCGTCTCCTTTGGGTGCAGGTTTCTTTTTCGTGGAAAAGAAGGACAAGTCGTTACGCCCTGTATCGATTTCAGGGGTTTAAACAACATAACTGTTAAAAACAAGTATCCCCCTTCCACTCATCAACTCAGCTTTTGAACCTCTGCATGGCGCCACAGTGTTTTCCAAGCTCGACCTCAGGAATGCTTATCACCTTGTCCGAATCCGAAAGGGAGATGAGTGGAAAACCGCTTTCAACACTCCACTGGGACATTTTGAGTATTTGGTCATGCCCTTTGGGCTTTCAAATGCCCCTGCGGTTTTCCAAGCCATGGTGAACGATGTTCTTAGGGATTTTTGAACCGTTTTGTCTTTTGTATACCTGGATGATATTCTTGTTTTTTCCAAGTCACCCGAGGAGCATGAGTCACACGTCCGTCAAGTCCTTCAACGGCTCTTGGAGAACAAGCTGTACGTCAAAGCAGAGAAGTGTGAGTTCCACAAACAGTCTACATCGTTCCTTGGATTCATAATTGAGAGCGGGCAGGTGAAGGCGGACCCCGAGAAGATCCGGGCAGTGACGGAATGGCCCACACCCACCACCCGTAAGCAACTTCAACGATTTTTTGGGCTTTGCTAACTTCTACCGTAGATTCATTAAGGGTTTTAGTAGAGTGGTGGCACCCCTTACAAGACTCACATCTCCTAAAGTCCCTTTTCGGTGGTCCCCTGAGGCGGAGCAGGCGGTAGGGGTTTTGAAGGAACTGTTTTCCACCTCCCCCGTGTTGATACACCCCAATACCTCTCTGCAGTTTGTTGTGGAGGTGGACGCGTCGGACTCCAGGTGTGGGAGCAGTCCTCTCCCAGCGCTCCCCACTGACCAAAAGCTTCACCCCTGTGCTTTTTTTCTCCAAGAAATTGTCACCCACAGAACGGAATTACGACGTTGGAAACCGGGAACTGCTGGCGGTCAAGCTTGCACTGGAAGAATGGCGGCACTGGCTGGATGGAGCTGAACTGCCGTTTGTGGTCTGGACTGACCACAAAAACTTGGCTTACATCCAAGCCACTAAGAGACTCAACTCACGCCAAGCCAGATGGGCCCTGTTTTTAGTAGGTTTAACTTTATTCTTACATACAGACCGGGGTCAAGAAATGTTAAACCAGATGCTTTGTCCCGCCAGTTTGCTGACCCTTCGGAGACCAGCGAGCCTGAGGCAGTCCTGCCTTCCTCATGCGTCGTGGCGGCTGTTCAGTGGAGATCGAGTCTCTTGTGAAGACTGCACTTGCCACGGACCCGGGACCGGGTGATGGACCTCCCAACCTACTCTCTTGTTCCCGAGACGGTCCGGTCTCAGGTGTTGCAGTGGATTCACACCTCCCGTTTTGCTGGTCACCCTGGGATGAGACGCACGTTGACGCTGCTTAGGAGACATTTTTGGTGGCCTTCAATGGAAACTGACGTTCGGGCTTTTGTGGCAGCCTGTTCAACCTGTGCTCGGGCAAAGCCTCCCATCAGTCCCCCTTCGGGGCTGCTGCTACCCCCCCAGTTCCCAGCCGTCCCTGGTCCCACATTGCCATGGATTTTGTCACCGGCCTACCCAAGTCTGAAGGTAATGATACTATACTTACCATTGTGGACAGATTCTCTAAATCTGTCCACTATATAGCATTACCAAAATTACCGTCTGCCAGTGAGACAGCGGACCTCCTAGTCCAACATGTATTCCGTCCCCATGGAATACCTGTGGACATCGTATCTGATAGAGGCCCACAGTTTACTTCCCGTGTTTGGAAGGTTTTCTGTTCTGCTTTGGGTGCTTCCGTTAGTCTGTCCTCAGGGTTTCATCCCCAGACCAACGGTCAAACAGAAAGAGCCAATCAAAACCTCGAAGCAACCCTTCGCCTTGTGTGGCTGCTCAACATCCATCATCCTGGGCCAAACATCTGCCCTGGATAGAGTACGCCCACAACTCCCTCACCGCCTCGCCACCGGTCTTTCACCCTTCGAGGTTACCATGGGTTATCAACCCCTCTGTTTCCTGCTCAGGAGAAGGAATTGGCTGTTCCTTCGGTTCAGAGAACCTCCGCCGCTGCCAGAGAGTGTGGAGCGACGCTCGGGAAGCATTGCTTCGGACCACCGACAGGAACAAGACTACAGCGGATAGGAGCAGGACTCCCGCACCTGTGTTTCATCCTGGTCAAGAGGTTTGGCTGTCATCTAAGAACGTACCTCTTCGTACCAAATCACGCAAGCTGTCTCCTCGGTACCTGGGTCCGTTTGTGGTGGAGTCCATCATTAACCCCGCTGCACGGTTCGTTTGAGTTGCCTTCAGCCATGAAGATACACCCTACTTTCCACGTCTCCCAACTGAAACCTGTGTCCTCCAGCCTTTTGTGTCCGCCGGCTGATCCACCTCCACCTGTTCGCCTCATTGACGACCATCCGGCCTACACCGTCAGTAGGCTCCCTGGACTCTCGGAGGCGGGGTAGGGGTCTCCAATACCTAGTCGATTGGGAAGGTTATGGACCAGAGGAGAGGTCTTGGGTCCCTAAGCGTTTTGTGTTGGATCCTCAGCTGATCACGGACTTCCATCACGACAACCCTGACAGGCCTGGTGGGTCGCCAGGTGGCACTCCATTGAGGGGGGGTACTGTTATGTGGGCAGCTTGTCTCTCCCTTTCTGTTTCCCTTCCTCCTTGTTTTGTCCTCTTTTCTGTTGTATCTGTATGTGTGTTTGTCCCCTTTATGTGGGTGTGTCTGGAGTGGATCAGGGGCGTGCTCAGGATCTGCCTCTCCTGTGCAGCTGCGGGTTGTTTCCAGTGATTCCTGCCTACGCAGCTGCATCCTATTCTCTCATCAACCTGCACTACTTATTCCTGGGCATGGCTCTCCACCGGCGCCAGATCGTTGTTCTTACCAGAGCGGTAACTTGGCTCACCAGTAAAGTTATTTAGTCTTTGTCTTCAGCCTGGCTCTCCACTCTCTCCTTAACCTGTCGTTTGTTTTGTCTTTAGTTTCGGACATATCTCCCAACCTGCCTGCTTCCTGCCTGTCGGCTGCCTGCCTGCCTGCCTGCCTGCCTGCCTGCCTGCCTGCCTGCCTGCCTCCAGCCTCTCCTTCCTCCGGAGCCGACTAGCCCACTCTGTTCCTTTACTTCAGTTGTTTTTGGACTAAGACAATTTTTACTTTGATTAAATATTTTGTTTCTTCCACTCCCCTTTGTCGTGTTGTTTCTCGAGTGCTGGGTTGAACCATAGCCTAACACCAATAGGAAGAAGTGACTTGCTTGGGCCAAGAAACACGAGTAATGGACATTAGACCGGTAGAAATTTGTCCTTTGGTCTGGAGTCCAAATTTGAGATTTTTGGTTCCAACCGCCGTGTCTTTGTGAGATGCAGTGTGGGTGAACGGATGATCTCTGCATGTGTATTTCCACATGTAAAGCATGGAGGAGGTGTTATGGTGTGGGGTGCTTTTGCTGGTGACACTGTCCGTGATTTATTTAGAATTCAAGGCACACTTAACCAGCATGGCTACCACAGCATTCTGCAGCGATACGCCATCCCATCTGGTTTGGGCTTAGTGGGACGATCATTTGTTTTTCAACAGGAATCTCCACATGAGACCTGGATGGAGTCTGAGGACAAAGTGAGGGAAATGATCTCTGAGAAATTGAAGATGGCCCACAGGAAGATTGAGGTGGAGCGCGCCCACAGGACCAAGCCTATGGGTTCGTAGCTTCAACCCCGCAGCACACACACACCAATTGATTAATGGACTGCTGAATGTATATTTTTTTATCTTGCTTTGTTTGCTCTTTTCAGTATTATGTCTATCTCTGATAAGCTACCCAGGAAATGTTTGAAAATATCCTATATTAATATATGTAGCCTTAGAAATAAGGTTCATGAAATCAATAACTTGCTAACATCAGGTAACATGCATATTAGCCATTTCTGAGAATCACTTAGATAATTCAATTGATGATACAGCAGTAGCAATACAATAATATAACATCTATAGAAGAGACAGAAATGCTTATGGGGGAGGTGTAGCTGTATATATTCAGAGCCATATCCCTGTAATGCTTAGAGAAGATCTTATGTCAAGTGTTATTGAAGTGTTGTGGTTGCAGATTCACATGCCACATCTAAAGCCTTTTCTTTTGGGGTGTTGCTATAGGCCACCAAGTGTGAACAGTCAGTATCTAAATAATATGTGTGAAATGCTTAATAGTGTATGTGATGTAAACAGAGTGGTCTACCTTCTTGGGGACCTGAATATTGACTGGTTTCCATCAAGCTCAAGAGGAAGTTGCTTACTGTAACCAGTGCCTGTAATCTGGATCAGGTTATTAATCAACCTACCAGGGTGTTTACAAACACTACAGGAACAAGATCATCCACATGTATCGATCACATTTTTACAATACTGTAGAACTTTGTTCTAAAGCTGTAACTGTACCCACTGGATGCAGTGATCACAATATAGTGACTATATCCAGGAAAGCCAAAAGTTCCAACAGCTGGGCCTAAAATAATGTATAAGAGATCATACAAAAGCTTTAGCTGGGACTCATATGTGGATGATGTAAAAAAATATTTGTTGGTCTGATGTGATTAATAAGGAGCATCCAGACGCTGCACTTGATTAATTTATGAAATTGCTTCTTCCAATTATTGATAAACATGCACCTGTTAGGAAACTGACTGTTGGAACTTTTAAGGCTCCATGGATTGATAAGGAATTGAAAAACTGTATGGTTGAAAGAGATGGGGCAAAAGGAGTGGCTAATAAGTCTGGCTGCACATCTGACTGACTGACTGCAAATTGAGAAATGATGTGACTAAACTCAACAACAACAAAAGAAACTGTATTATGAAGCCAAGTTCAATGATATAAAGAATGATGGAAAAAAAGTTGGAGTACTTTAAATGAAATGATGGGCAGAAAGACAAATTCAACTCCATCTTCATCGAATCAGATGGTTTATTTTAATGATTACTTCATCTGCAAAGTGGGCAAACTTAGGGCAGGAAATGCCAACAACGAACAGTGAGCCATCGTATTCATGCATAAAAAAAACAAATAATGAAAGAAAGCATTCCAAGTTTGAATTTTGTAAAGTTAGTGTGGGAGACGTGGAAGAATTATTGTTATCGATCAATAATGACAAACCTCCTGGCATTGACAACTTAGATGGAAAGCTACTGAGGATGGTAGCTGACTCTATAGCCACTCCTATCTGTCATATCTTCAACTATGAGCCTAGAGAAAAGTCTTTGTCCTCAGGCCTGGAGGGAAGCCAAAGTAATTCCGCTACCCAAGAATGGTAAACCTAACCTTTACTGGTTCTAACAGCAGACCTATAAGCTTGCTGCCAGCTCCTTAGCAAACAGTTGGAACAAATGGTGTTGTTGACCAAATACAATACTATTTCTGTAAAAAAATTAACAACAGACTTTCAGCATGCTTATAGGGAAGGGCACTCAACATGTACTGCCTGATAAATTACTGATGATTGGTTGAAAGAAATTGATAATAAGAAAATTGTGGGCGCTGTACTGTTAGATTTCAGTGCAGCGTTTGATATATGACCATAACCTGTTGTGGGAAAAACCGTATGTGTTATGGCTTTTCAACCTCTGCCATATCGGGGATTCAGAGCTATCTAATATAACTCAAAGGGTTTTCTTTAATGGAAGCATCTCTAATGTCAAACATGTAAAGTGTGGTGTACTGCAGGGCAGTTCTCTAGGCCCTCCACTCTTTTCTATTTTTACCAATGACCTGACACTGGCATTAAACAAAGCATGTGTGCCCCATGTATACTGATGATTCAACTATATACGCATTAGCAACCACAGCTAATGTTTCACTGAAGAGCTATCTAATATAACTCAAAGGGTTTTCTTTAATGGAAGCATCTCTAATGTCAAACATGTAAAGTGTGGTGTACTGCAGGGCAGTTCTCAGGCCCTCCACTCTTTCTATTTTTACCAATGACCTGACACTGGCATTAAAACAAAGCATGTGTGCCCATGTATACTGATGATTCAACCATATACGCATCAGCAACCTACAGCTACAGTGAGGGAAAAAAGTATTTGATCCCCTGCTGATTTTGTACTTTTGCCCACTGACAAAGAAATGATCAGTCTATAATTTTAATGGTAGGTTTATTTGAACAGTGAGAGACAGAATAACAACAAAAAAATCCAGAAAAACGCATCCAAAAATGTTATAAATTGATTAGCATTTTAATGAGGGAAATAAGTATTTGACCCCCTCTCAATGAGAAAGATTTCTGGCTCCCAGGTGTTTTTTTATAAAGGTAACGAGCTGAGATTAGGAGCACACTCTTAAAGGAGTGCTCCTAATCTCAGTTTGTCACCTGTATAAAAGACACCCTGTCCACAGAAGCAATCAATCAATCAGATTCCAAACTCTCCACCTTGGCCAAGACCAAAGAGCTTCCAAGGATGTCAGGGACAAGATTGTAGACCTACAAGGCTGGAATGGGCTCCAAGACCATCGTAGCAGCTTGGTGAGAAGGTGACAACAGTTGGTGCGATTATTCGAAATGGAAGAAACACAAAATAACTGTCAATCTCCCTCGGCCTGGGGCTCCATGCAAGATCTCACCTTGTGGAGTTGCAATGATCATGAGAACGGTGAGGAATCAGCCCAGAACTACACGTGGAGGATCTTGTCAATGATCTCAAGGCAGCTGGGACCATAGTCACCAAGAAAACAATTGGTAACACACTACGCCGTGAAGGACTGAAATCCGCAGCGCCCGCAAGGTCCCCTGCTCAAGAAAACACATATACAGGCCCGTCTGAAGTTTGCCAATGAACATCTGAATGATTCAGAGGAGAGCTGGGGTGAAAGTGTTGTGGTCAGATGAGACCAAAATTGAGCTCTTTGGCATCAACTCAACTCACCGTGTTTTGAGGGAGGAGGAATGCTGCCTATGACCCCAAGAACACCATCCCCACCGTCCAAACATGGAGGTGGAAACATTATGCTCTTGGGGGTGTTTTTCTGCTAAGGGGACAGGACAATTTCACCGCATCAAAGGGATGATGGACGGGCCATGTACCGTCAAATCTTGGGTGAGAACCTCCCTTCCCTTAGCCAGGGCATTGAAAATGGGTCGTGGATGGGTATTCCAGCATGACAATGACCCAAAACACACGGCCAAGGCAACAAAGGAGTGGCTCAAGAAGAAGCACATTAAGGTCCTGGAGTGGCCTAGCCAGTCTCCAGACCTTAATCCCATAGAGAATCTGTGGAGGGAGCTAAGGGTTCGAGTTGCCAAATGTCAGCCTCGAAACCTTAATGACTTGTAGAAGATCTGCAAAGAGGAGGTGACAAAAATCCCTCCTGAGATGTGTGCAAACCTGGTGGCCAACTACAAGAAACATCTGACCTCTGTGATTGCCAACAAGGGTTTTGCCACCAAGTACTAAGTCATGTTTTGTAGAGGGGTCAAATATTTATTTCTCATTAAAATGCAAATCAATTTATAACATTTTTGACATGCGTTTTTCTGGATTTTTGTTGTTGTTATTATTCTGTCTCTCACTGTTCAAATAAACCTACCATTAAAATTACAGACTGATCATGTCTTTGTCAGTGGGCAAACGTACAAAATCAGCAGGGGATCAAACATTTTTTCCCCTCACTGTAATGAAGTCACTGAAACCCTTAACAAAGAGTTGTGTCTGTGTTGGAATGGTGGCCACTAATAAACTGGTCCTGAACATCTCTAAAACTAAGAGCATTGTATTTGGTACAAATCATTCCCTAAATTCTCGACCTCAGCTGAATCTGGTAATGAATGGTGTGGCTGTTGAACAAGTTGAGGAGACTAAATTACTTGGCGTTACCTTAGATTGTAAACTATCATGGTCAAAACATATAGATTCAATGGTTGTAAAGATGGGGAGAGGTCTGTCCGTAATAAAGAGATGCTCTGCTTTTTGCCTGACACCACACTCCAAAAAGCAAGTTCTGCAGGCTCTAGTTTAGTCTAATCTTGATTATTGTCCAGTCGTGTGGTCCAGTGCTGCAAAAGAAATACCTAGTTAAGCTGCAGCCTTGGCCCAGAACAGAGTGGCACGTCTTGCTCTTCATTGTAATCAGAGGGCTGATATAAATACTACTGCATGCCAGTATCTCTTGGCTAAGAGTTGAGGAGAGACTGACTGCATCACTTCTTGTCTCCCGAGTGGCGCAGTGGTCTTAGGCACTGCATCGAGTGCTAGCTGTCTACTAGAGATCCTGGTTCAAATCCAGGCTCTGTCGTACCGGCCGCGACCGGGAGACCCATGGGGCGCGCACAATTGGCCCAGCGTGCCAGGGTAGCTCAGTTGGTAGAGCATGGCGTTTGCAATGCCAGGGTTGTGGGTTCGATTCCCACGGGGGCCAGATGATAAATATCTAAAATAATGAGCACTAACTGTAAGCGCTCCTGGACAATGTGTTGAAAATCACAAATGGTTTGCATAGTCAATTTACACACAGCTCTGACACACACACTACGCCACCAGGGGTCTTTTCACAGTCCCCAAATTCAAGAAAGTGTACAGTATTATATAGAGACATTATTGCATGGAACTCCTTTCCATCTCATATTGCTCAAATAAACAGATAAAGCAACACCTCACGGCACAACGCCTCTCCCATATTTGACCTAGTTTGTGTGCATGTATTGATATCTAGGCTAAGTGTGCCTTTACAAAAATTTATGTAGTTCTTGAGCTGTTCTTATCTATTAATGTTCTGTATTATTTCATGTTTTGTGTGGACCCCAGGAAGAGTAGCTGCTGCTTTTGCAACAGCCAATGTGGATCCTAATAAAATACTAAATACCAAATGACCCAACACACCTCCAGGCTGTGTAAGGGCTATTTGACCA